>NW_009276916.1:563396-630127 GCF_000150675.1 Verticillium dahliae VdLs.17 | reverse complement strand
AGAAGACGACTACGCACCCGCCCTGCCAGGTTCAAAAGCAGCACAAGCCCACTTGGCCGCGCAGTCCCGCGCCGGGACCCTCGCGGCCCTCGAACCCGCCGCCGCCCCAGCGGCGCCCCAGCGCGACGACTGGATGCTCGCCCCGCCGCCCGCCGCGGCGGGCTACAGCGAGCGCGACCCCTCCAAGCTCAAGAACCGGCGCTTCGCGTCCAACAAGCCGCACGCCGCGGCGCCGGCGGGCGGTCCCGCCGAGATCAGCAGCATCTGGACCGAGACGCCGGAGCAGAAGCGCAAGCGCCTCGAGGACGCCGTGCTCGGGCGCGCCGCGCCGGCGGGGTCGGAGCTCGAGAGACAGGGCGCATCCGCCGCTGGTGCGGCGGCGCGTCCGAGCAGGGAGCAGGAGCGCGCGAGGCGGACGGCGGAGAATCTCGAGGCTGTCAGGGGGAAGAGCCTGTACGAGACACACGCCACGGCGCGCAAGGAGGGCGGGAGACGGAAGGACGATGAGGAAGAGGATGACCCAAGCGCGCGAGCCTTTGATCGCGAGAAGGACATGGCGCTGGGGGGCAGGATAAACAGCACGCAACGCCGGGAGCTGCTGGGCAAGGCCAAGGACTTTGGGGGCCGCTTCCAGAAGGGGTCATTCCTTTAATCGTTTCTGTTGGCATTGCAGGATAGGTCAGGCCTTTAAGCCAGCGTACTTAATCAACAAGATCCATGGCGCTCGTGACAACGATCCCAAGTCGAACACCGTCACACAGCAAATGACATTCAAGATAGTTGATGAGTGATTTCGTCTAGCTAATCGTTATCACATGTGAAACAGCGAGAATGCATATGTCGCCGCAACTCCGCCGCTTTTCCCCTGAGACCCAGAGAAAATTGGACAATCCAACTCGTTTCCATCCTCCCCCGCGTTCATGCTGTGCCCAAACTGCCTTGTAGCAGTATGAATCTCTCCTCCTAGTCCTCCTTGAGATCCCCTGATGCAAAATCAAAGTAAACAAACTCCGGAGACGCGATATATAGGTTTGGGGTGTCGTGGGGTATTTCGAATATGCAGCATCAAAGATGTGTCATAATGAGCTTCCGATTCTGTAGTCGAAAGTGAGAGAACATGCCGAGACCAGCGAGGCCACGGTTGTGTGAGAGATGGTAAATGTACAGAAATGGTTCAAGATGAGCAGTTATACTGGTATGCCGGTTCTCGTGCAAGGCCTGTAACACTGCTCACCGCACCACTTCAGTGTTCGGCACAGGCGCTGCACGTGTACCAGCCTCCAGCTGCGACGGGGTCACAGCCTCGCCGGAAGCTGTCACCTCTTCAGCTTGGCTCGGCGCAGCATTATTGCTGTCACCGTTTCTGTTTCTCCTCCAGAACCTCAAGTTGGAGAACCCCTGCCGCGCACCTGAGGCGGCGGGAGCCGCAGCTGGTCGAGTCACCTCAGCGGTGACGGGAGGCTGAGTGGCGGTAGCAACTTCCGCAATCGGCGCAGCTGTAGCCTCCTGGCCCGTTTGGCGACGGTTGCGATTGCCGCGGGCATTGCGGCTTCGCGAATCATTGGGCATGAACCCTCCGATGCGGCCGCCGAAACCTCCCAGACGAGATCCACGCAGGTTATACCACGCAGCTGGGGGTGC
The DNA here is from genome assembly GCF_000150675.1 of Verticillium dahliae VdLs.17. Classification (NCBI taxonomy): domain Eukaryota; kingdom Fungi; phylum Ascomycota; class Sordariomycetes; order Glomerellales; family Plectosphaerellaceae; genus Verticillium; species Verticillium dahliae. The sequence goes on along the minus strand of NW_009276916.1, from coordinate 628,486 downwards.
GTTGGGCATGTTCATACGTGCGTTGGCATTGGCGTTGTTGGGATCAGCCTCACCAGGCGGAGGGCGCGGCTTTGGCGTGTAGTAGTCGGCCTTGCACAGAGGACAGCATGCACGTCGACTTGTCAACCAGGGATCAACGCAGACGGCATGGAATGCATGACCACACGTCAGGCCTCGGACATCATCGTCATCTTCTAGGCTGTCAATGCAAATGGCGCACGTATCACCGCTCGAGGCAAGCAGTTCAGGTGGCACAGCAGCATTGATATGCTCGTCGTCATCGTCGTCGTCCTCGCTGTGAACTCGTTGCAGTGGGGGTGCAGCGGCTGGTTGAGCAGTGGTGCCAGAAGTCTGACCGGCGTTCCCATCTACATCGTTCGTGACGGTAGCCTTCTTTTCATCGGGAGCGTTCGTGACCGCTGCAGCATTGGTAGCAGGCTGAACATCAGCCGGGTTGCGGTCCCTTGAAGGCTCCTCAGGAGCGACAACGGGAACAATACCCTCAACAGATCGAACACTTCCCGCACGACTTGGAGGAGCCGACACGCCTCCTGCGGTGGGCAAGCCTTCCTTAGCGCGCTCGAGTACCCAGCTCTTGTATTTCATCATGGGGAACTTCTCGTTCACCTCCTCCATCGTCATCAATTTCTTCTCGCGACGGCGGCGGTGCGGGCGAGGCATGTTTTCGAGGGTAATGGGCTCGCCGTCTTCGTTCAGGCGCATCTGTCGATTGCGAGCGTTGTACCGGAAACAATATTTCACACCAACAATGATCCTGAGCACTACCGCGTCAATAGTTGTTTCTCGAGGGAAACATGCATAACTGCGGCGCGACGTAGAGTTCACGCTTGAAGAGCAGATCACAAGGCTTAAACTGACCAGAGGTTGGTGAACACAACGCCAAAGCCCAGCGCCACGAAGAACAGCAGTGGGGAGCTGGCGCCGCCACCTCCACTGCCGCCTCCGTTCCCTTCAGACTGCGAAGGGCCAGCTGGGCCCTGCGAGGTTCGGTCGGGCGTCGGTGATGATGTCGACGAGGCTGAGGTCGCTGTAGATATCACCTCGTTAATGGCAGACGAGGCAGAAGTGGCAGCCTGGCGGGCAACGAGGCCGAGTATGTCGTTGGCAACGGCAGCCATTCTGATTCAACGAGGGGGTCTAAGGGGATCGGCCAGAGGGCGTCCTCGTCATCGACGGGCGGGAGGTTTCAGGCGGAAATGGCTGTCGGAGCCCGTGGAAGGCGTCCCAGCATTCGCACGTCCAGAAACCTTAGCTGTCGTTGCTGTTGAAGGGTAGAGGGCTTCAATCCTGCGCTCCACCACGTAGCCTCAGTCCTCCTCCGCTACAGTATATCGGGTGAAGGGATAATCGGCTTGTTGTCGCTACGTGCCTCGTTCGATTGATGGTATTGGGACGATGAATGAGGGAAAAATGAAGGGAGGGGGGGTTGGCGAGACCGGCAACGGCAATGTGGTGTGGAAATGGGTATAGCCGGTGGAGAGGGCGCTTGTTTCAACGTCCGGGGCGGACTGGCTGGATGTAGTGGGAAGGTCACGAAGGAGTGGAAGGCGATGCAGGGCGTGGCGAGTGTGGGCGAGCAACGGATAAAGAGGGAAAGTCGGGGGAAGACCAGCCCGGGCACGCCTACGTGAGACGTGAGAATGGCGACTCGCTCTTTCCCTGGTCCGGGGGGTCCTGCCGAGTTGCTTGGGCACTGTGCTGCTGGGATTTCTCAGACAGACTAGCTTCTTCTGGGCGGGCTTGGGGGGTGTGGCACCCTGTTCCTTGGCGGGCTTTAAAAGCTGCCCTGTCTTTTGCGCAGCATTACCAGTGGCAGTGGCAGGAGCACCTGTAGCAGCGTAGCTGTCTTGATAGGCGAGGTACTTGGCAGCCAGCAGCGGGTGACTGGCGAGGCTATGAGCAACTGGCGGCTTGGGTTTTGCGATGAAGTGGTGTGCAATTGATTTGAGTTGCTGGAACCAACGGTCTAGCCGCGCCCTCGTCTACACCACATAATGTACATTATGTACCTACATGCTCACATGTGCCTGGCCTTCCACCTAGCATCTTGTTGTCGCCCCAACAAATCACTTCGCCTGTCCTGACCAGCTGGAGATCTGCCATGAAGCGAGATTTAGCGATCAGGTCCTCCTTTCTTGTCTTTGTTGATGATTGACCCTTCAGTGCACCGCCGTAACGAGCAATCAAGGCGAGAGGGGCCGGGTCGTGTCTCTCTGCCCCTGTTTTGAGACACGGCCAGGTCAATCCAGGGGCTATGAGCAATCCACACGGAGACCCAGCTCTCTAACCTTCGTACTGTCAGAAATTCAATGGCTCAACTTTTCCTCATTCATCGCTTATTACGTGCCAACCTGTCGGGGCTTCCGTAATACTGACGAATGTCTAGCACCTGTCGACATTTTGTAGCATCTTTTCATGCATCATAGTACGGCACAGGTCCCCATGGCGCAGGGTCGGGCCCCTTTTAGGCGCTGACGGTCCCAGGTCAGAGCACTGACTTCTGAAGACCGGACCAGCGTTGGCGTGACACAACTCGCCTTGCGAGCCAAAAGACTAAAGGAACTGTTGTTGTCACTAGTCCGATTCTAAGCTCTGACGTCGCGGTTGAAAACAGAGAATATCGGTCTTTGCGATGCATCCACAATTACGGCGTTGCTGCTTTCCAATGGAGGTATGGCACATGCTGGCGGCGGCGCGATTCAGATCGCCCACACGAGTCGTCGGTGCGACCCTGCAGAATGCCGTCGAAGAAGAGATCGAGTTGGCGCCCTCAAGCCAAAGCAGGAACAGAAGGTCGGACAGGCCGGAATATGTACCATGTATCCCCCTCATTCAGGACGGCCCGAAGCTGTTGCTAATATGGCCTCCCCCAGTCCCCTCGTCCCGACACGCACCGAACAGGCAAGCGGCACAGACGCAGTCGCATCGAAACCCCTCACATCCACCTCCACATCGACCCTTTTCTACGCGCCATCCCCGTATTCTGGCTCGGGTCCAGACCTGCGGCTCGCGAGTGGTGTTCAAGCGGCTTCAGCTTCCTATGTGGCACAAGGGCTCGTACGCTGGAATGCTTAGGCGTCGAGGCCCCTAGGCGCCTCGGCTGGAGATCCCTGGATCCCGCAATTGACGCAGGCGTGGCCGGGTAAACTCTCTTTCTTACTGGGAGCGGCACAGAGCGTTTCTTACTTCCGTTCTATCGTTGGGCACGAGTTGGAGAAAGTCAAAAGCCTGCCTCAGCCGTCACCGCCGGGCTGAGGCTTTCCTGCGCACATGGTGTTGATTAAAGATGGTCGGCTTGTAGGGCTCGCTCGTAGCTGTACCGTTCGCAACCAAGTCTGGCCCTCAGCTGGGAGCCAACGTGCCGCCACACCAGGTCGTTCCATGGGTCGGCTGCTGCAGCTGCAGCTGTTTCAGTGCGACAAACAAAGGCGAGGCTCAGCCAATACATGGCGCCGTGCTACAATTTTCTGGTATTTCCTGTTGCGGTCGCCGCTAGCTGTGTCTTGGTGATTGGCAGACGACATTTTCTCCATGGGCGAGGTCAGCAGTGGCCTTACGGCCCCAATGCTAGCTAGGTAGCTAGGCAAGCTAGGTAACCTTGATGCGCGGCCCTCGGTGTCCTTAGCAGCCGTTACTTCCTCAGGGACCGGTTTGGTTGGCCTTGGACCTGCGTGTCAAAGTCATATCGTCCGGTTCTGGCATTTGACCGGCTCAGCCTCATTCCGACTGCGAGTATGAAAAGACTAAATGATGGATACAGTTGAAGCCGACGATTCCGCAAGGATGTGTGAATCAGGATCTGGGGGTGAGGGGGGAGCTCTGGAAGGGAACGGATGGGACAACAAGGGCCCTCCTTCTTCCCAGACGAACAACAGTGTGAAGCGCTAGACATTCCAACGGTGCTGCGGTGCAGTGGGTGCATCTTTCCCCGGAGATCCGCGTGGACTCGTCAGCATCGTGGCTGGCCAATGCCACAGGTCCTGCTTTGGACCACTCAGCGCCCATCGTTGTGCTGTGCTCGCGAGTTGTTGCATCAGCATCTCACAGATGACCTCAAGCCAAGCCTCGACAAGCTCTTTTTTTTCTGGGGCTCTGCTGTCCAAGAACCGGCCTCACTCGAGAGACACCATTTGGTCTTTGGCCAGGAGCTCGAGGAACCTCATGCAAGCCAGAGTATCACAATGTCAAAGAGGCTTGAAGAGACACTGCACCTACAATCAAACAACAGCATGAACGAGCCCCTTCTCGTGGCGATCCTCCACATTTAGACCCTCGTCATTAATGCGACATCCGCCCCTCCGTCCTGAGCGCCGCTCCCCGGTCCTCCCGGGTCAGAGCATGCGTGGATGTCAAGATCGCTCCGGCAATAACACCTTCGAGCTCCCATCTTCGTCTGTAGGGCGTCGCTTGCCGGTTGCTGCCGATGCACTAAGACCACCGCATCACCAGGCTGGTTCCGCACTGACAGCGCTCACATCCGCAGAGATAATCATGGTGTCTGAACGGACGATTCATGACACGAGCTAAAAGCCATGATGCGCTTGCACAGGCCGATCCTTCACCGAAGACTACGGCTCCATCGGCAAACGTCTGACGGCATCACTCTCCCACCCTTCCACTCCACTCCACCACCGATCTCGGCACACCATCAATTCCGCACCGCACCGCACCATCCGGGACGCCGTTACATCGTGGTGTACACCACCCAACATGTGATCTCGAGCATCAGGACATAACCAGTTGATGCTGTACGTATTGGTGGCTGCACGTCCGCCAATAACCTCCCTCGGCCTAGATCCAAGCTCTCTTCCCGCCTGGTGGTTCCTGTGCGGCGAGTCAGGTCCTTTGAGCTCACCCTCATGATGTCAAATTCGGAGTCCTGATCTTCCTCCTGCGAATGCGTGACTTCACTATTTGGAATGGCTTTGCTGTTGATAACTGATCAAGCCTGCAGCATCGACTAGCCGGCGCGAGGATGGGTGCTGGGTTCTGGATACAGTGAGGTGGCAAGCCTGGTTGGGCGAGTATGCGGCGTGAAGTGGCGATCCGTCCGCAGCATGCAAATGCAAATCTGCGTCCCACTGCCGGCCTATCGACTGACGTGATAGCGACCCCGCGATACGGCAGACTTGTCTCGGGGAGTTGGACCCTGGCCGAGAGATTCATATGTCGGACTTAATATCTGGAGATGATCAGCGATCAGTAACCAACCCAAAATTCCAGAGATATGTCCACTGTTCCTATGATCTCATAGAACAAACACACCTGTAACTCGTTTCTTGAGAATAATAAGTAAGGTCCGGGTGCGCGTGAGATTCAACTATCAGGCCCGGCGTAACACTGTACATTGGCGGGGCATCACAGCCTTCCATGCGGTATCATCATGGCTCGTCAAGGCGCAGGATGTAGCTCGGTATGGGCAACTAGCACGTCACCTATTGACCGATAACTACAGGGACATCATGCATTATGGACAGCAGCCCCTCCTGCACAGCAAGCTCTTGAGCCTGTTTGCAGTCGGGCTAATTTAATCTAATTTGCGAGTTGTCCATGGTAACGAAGCCCGAGAGACACCAGGACTCCCTTTCACTTCCAGCGAAAAGGGGCGCGTATGGGAGACTTTGGAGGTTAGATCAGCCGTACTCCCCAGCGGTATATTATTACACAGCCTCAACTTCGAGAAAGTGTGATTTTACAGCGAATCCGGGCTTGCTCTTGAGCTCATCCGAGCAGCAATCTTGAAAGCTACAAGGTCCACCCGAGAGGCCTGTACAGACCAACGCACTCTCACCAAGCATGGAACAGCACTTGCTGCTGTCCTTCTCCCAGGCAGTCATGATGAAATGGTTTCTATCAAGGCACTTTTGCACTGGGAAAGAATTTGGGGTAAAAGAAGTATTCCGCATCAGCCCCATGTCGGTGCAAGCGTACCGTGGTGTTGAGGCATATGCCATGCCTGCAGGCCAATTCGTTGAAAGGCGAGGACACTACCGACAGCTGATTGATTCCAGCATCTCATCCTTCCCAGCCGGCTCATCGTGTCTCTGGGTCTAGTGATCGACAGCCAAGGTAGAGCTGATAAACATGAAGCCACCCATCAGATGCGCAGAAGATGTCGTGCGTGCACGGGCCAACAAGTCACTGCCCCGCAGAACTTGTATTTGGGAAGACCTCAATTGAGATATGGGTCACGGAAGACTTCAAGTCGTCCCCTTCCACACTCACACATGATACCCAATCTCGCACGTCTGACTGTTCCACCTCAGTTCTGGTCATAAATCTCATCGCGACTCCTCCAGTCAGCCAGGACACGTCACCAACCGCGCAACTCCACATCATCCACATCCACCACAATGCCGCCAACTCAGCTCCCCGCCTCTGGAAATCCTCTGTAAGAAGCTATCACGACATCCCCCCCTCCCTGGTCCCCTTTCCCCCAGCAGAACCACCCCGCTTTCCCCTCCTGCCGAGCCTCTGTGGTGGCGGAGCTCCCACACCACGATCCAAGCGACAAGCATCCGCAGCATCTGCTGACTTGTCAGAGCTCCGAGCTAACACCCACTGCGCCGATAGGGTCTTCTTTGATATCACCCTTGGCGGTACGTCTTCCTCTTCCTCGGCTCCAAGATGCGATGGGTGTCCGTAGTCTTATCTCCATCGGCCGGGCATCCGACGATACCGTTCCCCGGCCCTCACCGCTCGCCTCCGGCCTTTCCGGTCCCCCCTCCCCCTGCTCTCCCTCCCGTCATGCGTCTGCAACTGCCTTCCCCAGACTCCACCCCCCCAAAGCTGACATGTACAACCCCTCGGTCCAGGCGAGCCCCTCGGCCGCGTCACGTTCGAGCTCTTCGCCGACACGACGCCCAAGACGGCCGAGAACTTCCGCCAGTTCTGCACGGGCGAGCACCGCCTCCACAACCGACCGCAGGGCTACAAGGGCTCCAAGTTCCACCGCATCATCCCGGGCTTCATGTGCCAGGGCGGCGACTTTCTCAACGGCGACGGCACGGGCTCGACCTGCATCTACGGCACCTCGTCCTTCGCCGACGAGAACTTCGCCATCAAGCACGACGTGCCCGGCCTGCTGAGCATGGCCAACGCCGGCAAGGACACCAACGGCAGCCAGTTCTTCATCACGACGGTGCCGACGCCGTTCCTCGACGGCAAGCACACCGTCTTTGGCAAGGTCGTCGACGGCATGGACGTTGTCAAGAAAATGGAGGCTACGAAGACGGGGTACCGCGGGAAGGACGTGCCGAATATGGATGTCGTTATCGCGCAGTGCGGTGAGATGTAGACCGGGTCGCGTGTGTGGGATCGCCCGAGCCAAATTACGTAGTAGGTGCGGGAGAATTCTCATGACACGGCGTGAGAAGGTTATTTAGGGCTAGCTGTTCGTTTTGGCAAGGGAAGGTATATCTGACGCGCCAAGTAGGACAACGTGTTGCTGAATGCTGTCATCGTGACCCAGAGTAGTCTTGTGACTAGATACCCCAACTAGAACGGTCACGACGGTGACTCCGTGGACGGGGGTGATGTGATTGCAACTAACGCCCAACAAGGAGTGGCAAGGGCGCCTATGCAGCTGGGCCTCGTTCCGCAAAGAACTGCTTGTCTCGTGAATCAAACATGGTCTCCGCTTGTTCATTCATCCACTTCCCTCAACCAAAGCCAACCACATGAATCAAATAAAGCACGACACCTTCACGTGACACCTCATGCATAAGTTCACAGACAAACCAGCAGATTGATGCAATGAATGCCAGCAACAAGTGAAGGGAGAGACTGGCATTGTTGATGGCGAAGAGCCAACACATTGCCCCCAAATATCAATACATCACCAGAAGTATCACGCGGAGAGCATCAAGTGGTTTATGTTCGTCATTCAACCATCTACGAACTGCACAACTTTTCTGTCCCAAATCCGCCTTGCATTGGAACCAGCCTTCGTCGATGCCGACTCAAATCCCTTCTACCGGGGACGCAAACGCAAGACGCAAAACACACCTTGTCGTGCCCTCTTCCGATCCAAGGCCAGAACCAAAAAGGGCCTGCACTTTCCTTCCGTCGAGACCATCTGCCAAAAGAGAGAGCTCTTGACCAAAGACAGGCAAAGCCAATCCTGCCACCAAGCCATTGACCAACCTCGGGCTGACGCCATGCGAACAAAGAAGAAATCGTCAAAAACAAAAGAAAGGCAAACAAAAAAAAGGCAAACCTTCGTCGTATCTCGGAGGAAATGGACCGAAAGACAAGCGAACGTGGGGGTATCTCTCCTCTAAAAGAAACCGGGGGCTCACCGGCCCCGAACGCCTTGACCTTTCTGTCTTGGGTCATACCCTGTCGATCATGCCGGATCGAAATGCTGTTGTACCCCCCTCCCCTCTATTGCATCATGACTGCCATGCTTGGTTCATCGCACTGAATGCCCGCATCCTTTTCCTTGGAGAAATGAAACCTTATAACGCCTGTCAAAGGAGACCCTTGGTATTTTGCACGAGAACGAGTTGACAAGCCAAGACAAGCAAATGAGATGTTGGCCCTTAGTTGTTGGCGCCAAACTCCCACGAGGCTCGGCCACGGAGGTTGCGACGCGGCATGAAGGGCGTGACAGTTGGGGGACCGCCAGCGTTGCCAGCACCAGCCGTGACAGTGGCAGTGGCATAGACTGTGGTCGGCTCCGCGGTGACGGTGACAGTACGAATGCCGCCGACAGGCGTGGTGGTCGGGATGTCAGTGCCAGCGCTGGGTGAAGCAGTAGGGACACCCTGCTCGGGGCCACCACCAATGCCGTCAATGGCGACAATGAAGGGGTTCTCCAGCTGGTCAGCAATAGCGATGCCGTTGTAGTCGGTGGGGTTGGTGATGAAGTCATCATCCTTGACACGGACGCCCTGGCCGAGACCACTGCTTGCAAAAGGGGCAGAACTGTTACTGTCGTATCCAGCCTGCTGGAAGATTGTCTCGCCTTCAATGTTGATTATGGCACACGAGCTGTAAATCTGGGCGACTTTGACATGATCACCTTCCAGATCCTTGCGGCCGGCAGGAGCTCCTCCCTTGGGGTAGACGGCGTGGATATCGCTAACGACGACCTCTTTCTCCTCGGTGTCGAGGCCGGGCCAGTTCCAAACCCAGTAGAGGGTGTACTGAGTACCCTGGGGGAGATCCTTGGCGAGACTGACATCGCTCTGGCACCAGTTGTTGGGACCAGTGAGCTCATTGGTTTGGACAGGGAACTCGTCCTGGCGCCTATCAGAGCGATCGAAGCCGTTGGCCTCGTAACAGCGACCATCGTCATACTTGCGAGTTGCGAGAAGCTTTCCGCGCCCGTCACCGCCCTTGCCGTCAGGGGTCCACTTGAGGTGAATGTCGGCCAGGGTATCATCAGGACGCGGGTCGGTCGTTCCGTAGATGTAAACGACACCGCCATGGTCAAGTCGACCGGGTTCGAGGTTGGTGACGTGGCCATTCTCAAGGTAGCGAATGGCAATCTGATCGCCAGGAGCAGCGGTCAGGACGGGGAAGTTGGGATCCTGAGGGGCAGTGACAGGCTGCTTGCAAAGAGGTAGGCCAGCTCCGGAGACCTCGTTGGTGACAGCGATATCTGAGAATCCAGCGCCACGGCCAGAAAAGCCGGCGGCAAAGCCGGCGGGCTCGACCATGGTGCCATTAGAGGCGATGCGGTTGAGACGCTCAACCCAGGAGTGAGAATTGGCAAGCTGGGGTCCGAAAAGGATGGCAGCCAGCAGAGCGCCAGTCTTTCCAAGAGCTTTGATGGCGACCATGGCAGCGATTCAAGTGTGTCTTGAAGTGCTGTACTTGTTGTCTGATGAGATAAAATTGTTAGCGTATGATTCTTGTTGAAATTGTTTTGCTTGTTCGGCTGGTCAACAGCAAGCGAGATGAGAACGGCGATATAAGTAGGGAAATGCAGGGAGTGAAGAAGTGACAGTGTCCTGGAAAACTGAGGCTGCTTTAAGATCAAGATGTGCAGACAGCATGATTGTCCAGTGTTGAGATGCCTCCCCCGATCACTCGACCAGTCAAGGAAGGAGCAGGGACTTCAAGTGCGTCCAACCCGATGGCACCAGCACAACCAAGCAGAACAGAGTTGTGAGTTGAGGGTGAGAAAGGCATGAATAAAAACAGGATATTGTGAGAACAGTGGCCTTGAATGACTGGCTCTGATGCAGAGACGGTCTGACTGTTGAAACAAGGAATGCGCGCCGAGCCAAAGCGAACAAAATTCACAGCAAGTTGCAAGACAAGAAGGACAAAGAACAAACCTTTTACGGACAGCTTTCGTGCTGTATTCCGTATCGTCTTCCGTGGCGTTTGATGGTTATGATGGGATGGCGATATAGAGTAGGCGTGCGTGTGTGTGTGCGGTCGTCTTGGTAGTTGTGGTGGTGGCGTGGATGGGTGAGAAAGGGTTGAAGATTGTTTAGTTTTGGTGGTTGCCCGCGACGATATGGGGAAAATAAAACTTGTGGGCGGCCGCAGGCGGCAATGAACCGGTCGAGTGGTGATTCAGAGCTGAGAGAGGGCGAGGGTGCGCGTCGGAATCACGGCAGACTAGGCATTCACCGTTGTCGAGGCAAATAACGTTGGTCCAGGGGGAAGGAGCGGACTTTTCGCGCAGTCGTTGAGATGCCAAAGAATCTGAGCAGCTTTTCTCGAGGAGAACCAGTCCCAGACAATGCTTGGAAGGCCAAAGGAAAGAGGCCTGACCAGCAGAAACCCTGGTATAGAAAGGAATGTAGCACAAAGCTGGAGTCTGCAGATGAGGACGAAAGGGAAGCAGGCAGATGGACCAAGTTGGCATCGGGCCATGTAGGTCTTATTAGCTGCATCGGATGGGCTACAGAACGGCTACATTCATGGCCTTTCGGATGGGCCATGGATGGGCCATGGAGTCGAGTTCACGTCATGTCGCCCAAGGCAAGGGGGTGACTGGCCACGGGATGTCGAGGAGCATAGAGACGAGACGACGCAAGACGGAGAAACGAAACGCCCAGAATCACCACCTCCTCTCCACGTCTCTCGCACCTCGAGGCGGCCATCTCCTACCAAGCGCAGGTCGGGTAGGCCACCCTGTTCGACCCAAGATCCATGGCCATCAAGGAAGAAGGGAGGGATGGGAGCGGGAGCGGAAACAAGCAGCAGCCAGGAGGCACGGTCTAGATTGAAGAGATTGATCGGCGCCGACAACGAGAACCAGTGGAAATGATCGAGAAGGCCGACTTGGGACGATGGACCAGGTTTCTGGGTGGGCTCTCGAGAACCAGTCATGGAACCATGTCGAGGTCTGTTCAGCCGAAGCGAAGCCCGGCGTAGGCAAATGGATATTTCGGTACGCCAAGGATGTTTGCAGTGTACGGCAGACCGAGCACCCACGACAAGTGCTAGGACACTGCATGCCGACTCGACGCTGTGCTCATCAGGAATAGAACGCTGGTGCCGTACCAAGGACGATGTGGACGTGAAGTTGAATCGTCTCGCGTGTGGCGTTGATGGACGCAAGGATCTGGCACAGACGGTGGGGTCGGCCCTGGAGTCTTGCCAGTCCTAAAATGGCACCTGCGCTAACCGCCCAAAGTAGCAGGGGGCCACATGAGATGGGAGACGTGTACCTTGCCACGGTCTGCGGGTGCGGAGATACCTCTGCTGGATCCCGTGCACCGATCCGGAACAGGGGCCTGCAACAGCTTGGACGGGCGCTACTTGTCGACACAGGGCAGCCAGTGCTTCCTGCCGCGGCGACGCCAGTCGGGACCAAGCGAGCCACAGCACCTGCACGTCCTCGCCATTTACTGGTCGCTGTTGACTGCCCGTGCCCCTTGTACCTGCCTGCCCGAAGCAGCCCCTGCTCCCGTGAAGCAGGTACCAGGCACAGGCAGTGGTGGGCAGCTTCCCGGTGGGCAGCTTCCCCCCTGGTGAGCCCCGGAGCACAGCAACCTCCCCACCACCCCAGGCGGCCACTCTCCCCCAATCCGACCCTCGCGACAGCTTCATCTCTCTTCATCTCCCTTGCCGCGCTGCAACGCGCTGCAACGCGCCAGACCCGACTGTCGGCCACCCTTCGACTGGTTTCGACACGCCCAACAGCCGCTGCACAGCCCCGGGCCCAGAACAAGCAAATAGGCGCGCCTCGAGATGATGCTTACACTACCTTACCCTACCTTGCCTTGCCTTGCTCTGCCTGGCCTGGTCGTGCCATCGCATGACCCGTCCATCCGCGTTGCCGCCCTACCCCGCCGACCAGCCGTCAAGACTCATGTTCTTCGCCTCAACGACATTCTGACTGCATCTCAACGCGTCGTGTGCCATACACCCTTCCAGCCCTTCCAGACGTGTGGTGTTTCGCCCTGCGCTCTCTTCCATGGATTCGGACCCGGACCTCCTGACGAACTTTGCCTTCTCTGTGTGAAACATCTTTCGACCCCCGGCACTGGCCCTGCTCCACGCCTTGTCCGATACTATCAATCTACCGCTTATCGGCAAAAAGGAATATACCTCTACTATTGCCTTCTTCAGCAGATGAAGTTCCCCGGTTTCATCCCAACTTTGCACGCGACACTCATCGACGGGCCACTGAAGGACCAAAGCACCAAAGGAATCGCCCGACACATCCTGGACGGCGCAGAGACGATGGTGACACCAGATCAAATCGTCCAGGGGCAACACCATGACTTGGAACCAAGCGTTTCGCTCTTGACATACGACAATCGTGAGCATGTATCTGCCATTACTACAAATGTGGTATCAATATCCAGAAGAGAAAGGTCGTCCCAGCAAACAAAAACCCCTGAAACCAAAAAACCCTACATCGAACATCCATCTCTTCCCTTTCCGTGTTTCGCCAATGTCCCCAAAGTGCTGTTGTCACCCCTCCCTCAACGCCGAATGCCTGTGCGCCGTTCCCAAATAATCCTTTTCAAAGACCAATAACCCCCGCACCCTGAATCACAAAGTCCAAGCAAACACGTCCATGTCGCCCACCCCTACTCCCAGCGGTGGTGGGCGTGACTGCCATCATCATACCCCGCTGGTCCCGTGCCGTGGTGTACAAGCTTCTGAATGGCCGTCGCGGGGAAGTTCTCGCGGTTCTCCATGTCGAGACTGTTTGACCGCGCTCGCTTGCGTCCTGCCATGCTCTTGAGAGGGCTGATCTGATCCAGGGAAGGCAGCACGCGTTGGTCGACGGATGACCATCCCGTACGGCCATCGGCACCCGTGACTGCAGCCGCCGCAGACACGGCTTGAGCCCAGCCCTGTTGATTCCAAAGTTGGCTGTTATCCTTGCTACCATTCGGGTCGAGCGACCAATTGGCGCGAGCGCTGCGTTGGTTCTCGCCCTGCCAGTGCTGTTGCTGAGGCTGCGGTGCCGGCGCGGACTTGTTGGCTTCCGCGTTGGAATCCCACCCGCTCCACTGGTCAAGGCCTTGGAAGGCCGTTGTGTCCCAAGCCTGCAGTGTCGCGCAGTCGGCCTCATCGTATCCGCTGACACCGATGTTGGTCGGGATGTTGATGCCCGCTGTGGGGGTAAGGTACGGGTCGGCGCCGGTAGGCCCCATGTCCGCGACGAGGGTGCTTTGACTGTCAATGGAAGATGAGCATGGCGCACTGAGGAAGTCAAGCTGCGAGGTCTGCTGGGATGACTGGTGGTCATGGTTGCTATCGAAGCTGGGAGCATATGAAGGTTGGAGGGATGCAGTAGGGGGAGGCGTCGCAAGACCAGTGAAGTTGCTGTCAAGGTAGCCCATGGAGCCGCTGGAAGACAGGCTGGGAAGCTGGCCGGGGAGATGGGTTGGGTCCCACGCCGCGTTGAGGTTCTCGCTCATGGTGGCCGTCAAGTGGTGCGCATATCCAGGGGTCGGTGCCATGATCATGTCACGGGTGGGAATGGCATTGTTGGCAGGGTTGACGCAGACATTTTGCTGGTGAGCCGGCGAGATGGGGTCCAGCGCCGTGAGGAAGCGCCATGTCGTTCCCGGGGGGTGATACACACGCTTGCCACGGTTGGAACGGCGACCCGATGACGAGGTCTCTTCGCCGTCAGTGTCAGTAGGCTTGCGGCCCTTGCTGGTGCTAGTCGGCTTCTCGTAGATGGGGTTCCACTTGTCGTCAAAGGCGTGGACGGTGCGGAACTTCCAGAGGATCACGCCGCGACGCGTCCACTTGCGGCGGTCGGCCGAGCCGTCAGGGGGTGCGGACCAAAGCTCCTGGAACATGGCGATCTGCTGGATGAGTTCCGATGTGGTGCGCTCCGACTCAAGTGCGGCCTGCTCGGCGGCCTTGACCTCTTCGCTGCTGAGACCCTCGCTCTTGATCTTGGCGTCGATGGGCTCCTGGAGGTAGCTGGCGCAGTTGCTAAGAATGCTCGCCCACTCGGCAGCCGGGAAGGGGACGCGGACGTCCTGACGAGGGCGTGTACGGCAGTCGCACTCGGCTCCGCGGGAGCTATCGGCGCCGTTGCAACCGGGGCGGTGCATGTATTGCACACCGACCTCGCTCGTCTGCTCGACGATCAGAGGCTCGCCGTCACCAGGGCGGCACAGCTCCTCTGGGCGCTGCAGCCTGGTGATGCACTTCCATCGGTGGTTCTGAAGCTGAGGCTGAGCAATGTTGAGTTCGACAAAGCCGTTGAGTTCGGAACCGGAGGGGAAGTTGCTGCGAGGGTGCAGCTCGAGAGTGACAGTCATCTCCAGCATGTCGAGCCATCGGTTCTCAGCAGTTGCAGCTTCGAGGCTACGGTGAAGAGACGGGAAACGCGTCTCCCATTCCTGGTCGATCTCAGTCGCCGCAGCGGCCTCCTTTTGTGCCAGTTCACGGTTGTACTCGTGAAGAAGAACGCTGCCGCTGTTGAGACCCCGGTTCAGGCTGCTGTCAGACTCCTTGTTGAGGTTCTTCTCGAGGTGGGGGTAGGCATCGGCGTTGAGGGCCTTGCCGTTACGATCAAAGGCTTCACCCGTGTTCTCATCCATGGTGACATCGCCAGAAGAGACAAAGATCCAGCACGTCTTGGGGCGCATGACGACCATGGAGTCCATGGCGAGGATCTGGGAGAAGTACTCATAGTTAGGGCGAACGTCAGGCAGACGACCCTCGGAGAGAGCAATGAGAACTGGGTTGTCCTTGAAGGAGGCAATCTCTGAGTTGCTGTCCTTGAGACGGGCCTCACTCTTATCAGCATCCTTGACGAAGAAGAAGTGGTCTATGGCCGTGTTAGTCATGATTCACGAACGCGGAAAGACGATCCTGAACACGTACAGCATCGATGCTTCTCAAACATCTTCTTCACAACCTGAATGTGGCTGGAGACCTGCTTGCGCTTGCGCTCCTCGGTCTTCTGGCCAGGCTGCAAGCTGCAGCAGTAGGCAATCCAGAGGTACTCGCTGATGAGCATGTTGCGCCCAAACTGCTTGCCTTGCATGCTGTACTTTTTCCTTCCCATGTGAGGGATGATGAGGAGTGCTGTTGTCGTGTTAGTGACATGAGCCTTCATACGGAGCACAAATGTGAAAAGCCAACTCACAGTCGAGGAACGCATCCTCGAGGACGCGAGGCCAGATCTGCTTCTCATTGGGGTCCTTCTGGTCCTGCTTGTCCCTGTAGGGACGGAACTCGGGCGTGAAGTAGATGGGGTTGATGTCCTGCCTCGACCGCCTCGCGAGGCGGAGGTGCTCGGCGCGCGTCTTCATGCCCATGCCGGCCATGCCTCCCATGCCCATGCCGCCATTGCGGAAGATGGAGCCGGCCTGCGAGGGCACGACGGGTGTGGGGATGGACGGCGGCAGCGACGGCGAGAAGAGGCCCAGCGTCGGCACGGGGCGGCAGGACGACGCGGCGGCTGCTTGTGAGAGGGAACCGAGGCCGTTGGGGATGTGCTGGGCGTTGCCCGTTGTGTCCCGCAAGGGCTGGCGGGACAGGCTGTGCTGTGGCCTCCTGCCATGGCTGCCGTGGGAGGATGTGTTGGTGTTGCTGCCCGGGTGCTCGTACCCGTAGACGGGGGAGGGCATCATGGGGCGAGGCTGCTCCATAGCTGCTGCTCGTGTGCCTCTTTTTTTGCCACCTCGAGAGGGTAGTGTATCGTGAGTTTCTCTGTCAGGATCCTCAGAGGAATCTCTGCTCTGCTGCTTACTGCCTGTGTGGCAAGAGGAGTGGGAGCAATGCAAACAGATTCCGAACAAGAGACGGAAGAATGAAGAGAGGACACAAGATGAATGCCTCTGAAATGGGGGTGCGGCTGCTGGAGAGGAATTCTGCCTTTAAGGATAGGGAAAGACCCAGATACTCAGGGGGTCACGGGACGGCGGGAGTGAAAGGGGTAGAAGGCTGGATGGGTACGGGTTGACAACAGAATGATAGTCTCGCCACCAAGATAATTAGGTATTAGGTACGGGATACTCGGGCCCGCAGGTGAAGGAGAGTGGGATGGTGGTATCGAGAGAGAGGCGAAGGGTGGAGAGTGTAGCCTGAGTGAGCCGATGAGGAACGAGAATCTTCAACTGGCATGAAAGGGAAGAGGATGTGTACGCAATATAAGTGCCAATCAGCTCGAGGTTGGAGGAATGAGGGCCGATGATCTAGAGTGTGGTCTCTCTACTCACACACAGACATACACTCTGACCTGCGAGACCGATATCCATCTCGTAACGTACAGGGGGGGGAGAGAGGCCAAGAGACGAGCATGACCACCGATCCCAAGCGGAGAAGTGCCGAGTCGATCACCAGGGTCAGATCTGGCAGCCCTGTATAGACTGATAGTCTGTAGAGTATATCAATCGCGGATGCCATGGTTCACCCCTCGCTGGCACCCTTTCACGCGGGGAAGACACGTCCAGGCGTGTGTCGAGCGAGGACCGCTACGGGTGCTTTGACGTGATGGCAGCAGATACAGTGAGCCCTGTCGACATATCGCGATCCATATCATCGGGCCCGGCGAGGGGGGCGTGTGTCCAAGGGAGGTCGAGCCAGCACCCCTCCAGCTCAATCTGGCAAACGGTCAGAGGAGCCTCGTCTTCCTGTGAAGGAGGGTGCAAGCTCAGGTCAGCTCGAATAGGAAGCCCATCCACAAAAATTCAGCCAAGTGGTATCCCAAAGAGGGGCCTGGGGCAAGGAAAGGAGAGCAGGGTGCCTGGCGTGGGCGAGGAGAGGTGTAGCTACTGAGCCCTACCGAGCGACTCATCTCGCACGCCACTAGTACGATGGATCAGTCGCGCAGCAGGACCTTGACGAACAGGTAGGGGACGATGACAGGGTGTAGCAAACGCGCATCGCCTACTCCGCAGCACATGGCTTTGCAGGATGTACGTTGGAACATGCAAGGGAGGGGTGGCTGCACGCACCATCTCATGATCCCACCATAACCTCGATGACAGCGCAATGGCCAGGTATGTACCTGAGATTAGCATCTGAGACAAAGAAGACGACGCGCTGCGCGCTTGCATTCCCCAATCCGGAGTGGGGGAGAGCGTTTTCCCTGCGATGCCGTCGAGGGACCGTCGCGTCTGAATAGATGGGCCACGATCCAATAGAGGGCGACCGCGACGACCTTACAAAGGGATGCACCACGCCCAATTCGCCTGGCCAGGAGCAAAGGCGCTGGCACACAACTGATGCTATCCAACAATAGCAGATGGGGTCAATGTCGATAAAGGGAAGAAAGGGCTCTCGCAAGGATTCAATTATCTGTTTCTTTCATGCCTTTTCATGCCTCTAGCTGTGGTGAAGGGTTGTGGCCCTCCGACCTGCGTCTGACTCGGACTCAGACTGCGAACTCGTCCTCATTGTCCTCCCCGATCGTGATCTTCTTCCTCGTCTTGCCCGTGAGTTGCGCCAATGCTACCTTGTTGACCTGCCCACCAACCTTCTTCTGCATCTTGGCAATCTCCTCCTCGGCGTCCAGGGCTTCGGCTTCGGCGTAGTCGAGCACCAATCTCCTGCCCAACAGGTGGGTGTGCTGTAGCGCATCAATTGCATTCTGCGCCTCCTTTGGCGTCGAGAACTCGGCAAACGCAAAGCCGCGAGTCGACTGACCCATTTTCTTGGGAAGCCGTACTGCCCGCAATGTCCCGTACGTGGCGAACAGCGCCCGCAACTCCTTCTTGCTGATTTCGAACGGCAGGTTCTTGACCACGATCTTGGTCCGTTGACCCGCCATCATCTTGGCCTTGTCTTCCCTTCGCCTCTCTTCCGCCGCGTCTTGACCCCTGTGCGACGCCCTAACGCTGAGCGTGTGTGCATCCAAGACCTGCCCGTCCATTGCCTTGATTGCAGCCTGCGCCGCTTCGCTGCTGCGGAAGGCAACAAAGCCGAAACCCATTGATAGAACCTGACCAGGTTTTTTCGCGTCCGTCTTTGTCTTGACCTTGGCTGACACAAAGCCCTCCAAGGACTTGAATGCGTTGGTGAGGCCCTCCGACGTTGTCGAGAAGTTAAGGTTCCGGACGAAAAGTGACTGCCCCACGACCTCTTCCTCTTGATCGTCACGCTCCAACAGCTGTGTCACATTGAGCTTCTGCACGCCGGCAGGCTGATCACCCTGTGCCGGCGTCACCTGCACAGCATCATCAGGTCCAAACAGATCCTTCGGCCCTTTCTCGAGAAACAAGACTGAGTCTTTGATCCGACGGTAGGCGAGCCTTCCGAAGGCTGCCTTGCCCTGTCCAGGGGCGTACTGGACAATGGCGATCGTCTTGCTCGGTGGCATAAGTACCCGGAGCACAGTTCCGTGCTCCGCGAACAGCGTCCGCAACTCTTCCAATGTGGTCCCGTGGGGAAAGTTTTTTACTAGGATGGTCGAGTCACCACGCTTTTGCGACTTGAGGGCGTTCAGGTCAACACCATTGGCCAGAAAGTACGCCTTGGTTTCTTGGATCACCGACGTCTCGGCCACAGCCTGTTTCACAGCCGCCGACGCATCGGTAGGGTCCAGAAGGTCCGACTTGGAGACTCCGAGACGGCTCGCCACCGAGGTGTTGATGGCGTCCTGGCTCATATACAGCGCATTCCAGTTGAAGGTGTTGGTGGAGGCTTCGGCCTTCTTGCGGACCCGCTGCTGAACCTTCAGGGGCAGTTTGGACAGCGAGTATTCGTCCATATCCTGGTCCCGCCGCGCAGCCGCGGGTAAAACATGGAGCAGTCGCCCTTGAAAAGTCTGCCCATCTGACGACTGGAATGCAGTGACAGCGGCATCAGCACTGGCAAACGAGACGTATGCGAATCCCTTGCTCGTCCCAGACTTTGCCACCGGGATGTGTACCTGAGACCAACTTGTCAGTATTCTGATTCATGGGTAGTTCAGAAGAAGCGTCATGAGGAGATGATCATGTCAGAAAGCCAAAGCATCTACTAAAATACTGGTCCAAGGTTCGCATCAACCACCAAAGGTGTAAGCTGTCCCTATCTGGATTCATCATATGATCGGTGGGGCTGTCGTATGTCATGGGAGTGTGAAAAAAAGGGGGGTGCCTACCTCCTCGACTTCTCCGTACTGTTCAAAGTGGTCACGGAGATCGTCCTCGCTGACACTGAAAGCCAGGTTTCGCGCAAATAATCGCGCGGTCTGGCGAATGGTGTTGATGGCCACCTCCTTGTCAGACGGTGCCGGCGCAGCCTTCGGCAACTCCTCTGCGGGTGCCTCACTGTCTTGACTTTTAGATGGCTCAGCAAGTGGCTTCTGACCAACATCCTCTACGGCCGCAACGTCCTCCATGACTTCGTCCGCAGACTCTTCGCGGGTCTCCTTTTGGACTGGGGGCGGCAGCGGAATATCTTCATCGTCTGCCACGAGGTCCAACATTCTGTTGGTTCGCGAACGCAGCCAGTCATCGTCTGTAGCTACGGGGTCCACTACCTTGGAAGAGTCAAGCTGTGTCTTCGGAACAGGCTCGGCTTCCTGTGGTGATGCAACAGTGTCTTCGGTGTCTTCAACAGGTGTCATGTGTGGGGGCTGTTGAGGCGACTTAGGTTGCTGATTGCTTGGCGCTTCCCTCATCTGCTTCTTTTCTGGCCTCGTTGGGATGGTCTCATATTCATCATCGCTCTCGCCATCTTGAAGAAGCTTCTTCTTCTCAGCGATCGCCTTGCTGTCGATGACTTCGGTCATCTCATCCGCAGCATTGGTCTTTCCTGGCTGGAAAGTCTGCAAGTACTCCCGCAACCTGGGGTCAGATTCATCGACCTCGTCCCTCTTCCGCTTTTTGGCCGCTGCATCGCCGTTGGCATCCCGAACCGCGTTAGCCGGCGGGAGCGCTGTCGACGACGCTGCAGGGATCGATTGCTCGCTCTTCCAGTTCCTCTTCAGAGCAGGGTCTGCAATCTGAATCAAACTGTTAGCATGCCTGTCACTCTTCTTGGGGGCGGGGCAGGGTAAAACATACAGGTCTTGCAAGCTGCACTTCGATCCTCGACATGCGGATGTACGACTTGTTGAAGTACCTCACGGCCTTCTTCGCATCCTCGGATGTCTTGAAGCCGACATAGCCAATTCGCCGAGGCAATATGACCTTGACATCGGTGACTTCTCGTCCGCCAGCCGAGAAGTGCTTCTTGAAGTCGGCATCGCTGATCGTCGGGGGGATGCCCTTGACGAAGATTCTTGACGTCTCGAACTCTGCGTCCGAAGGCTGTGCCGACATTTTTCTGAGGGGGTTTGTGAATAAGCCTTGAGGGCGGTAGGGTCCGGTACTATGAAGGCTGTAGCATTGTGGTGTGGTGAAGTGATGGCAGAAGCCGCTTGAACCGTATGGCAGAATCCATGGAGTACTTTTTTTTTCGCGACTTTTTCTCCTCTGGCAGCTCCTTATCGCTATCAACATGTGACCGTTCGCCTGTTGGGCGCCCCGCCATTAGCACGCGGCAGTCACGACCACACGACCCACAGCAGCATCATGTCCACTCTAACTGGGCACCTAGGACCGCAGGTAGGTATGGGAGAGTCCGTGAGTGGCCCGTGCTGCATGACAACCCAATCCCAGTCGCGCAGGGACCTCTCTACAAGTGCTAGCTGGAGTGGAAGGAGATCGCGAAACACCAAAGCAAACAAACCCGGCCAACCCACCAGCTTCCTAGGACGTGAGGCGAACACATCTGGGAACCAGTCTTCCACCTCAGGCTCTGTCTTCAGTAACTATCGTTGCCTTAACAAACACGGTAAGTGCGAGATCTACGACACCGCAGCATTTGCGCAACGAGCGCGGCTTGTCGCCCAACCCTCGAAAAGGGGCAGTTGGCAGCTTGTGCCCAAAGCATGACCGCCTGTACTGAGAGACCATCTTAGCTCAGCCGCTGACAGCAACTTGACAGCTCAACCACCGGACGAAGCAAATCATGGCCGACAAGGGAAGTGCTGAGGCTCCACGGGAGGCGAAGCTTGAAGGTTTGTCGCCCGCCTACCGCACCTGCCAAGACGACAGTCCGTACTGACGCGCATTGCGACAGCCCAGATCAAATCCGCAGACATGGTATGGTGATTGCGATTGTCATCGAAACATGCCAAGGCTGACACCTGCCAGACCGACGATATGCAACAGGAGGTCATCGAAGTTGGTGGGTAGCTGCTAGGTCAATCACTGGTGGTAAGAGGATTCTAATACGCCGTGGCACAGCTCAGGAAGCGATGGGTCGATTTACGATTGAGAAGGTATTGATCGCCGGCTCCTATGAACCCGATATGCGAAGCTTACAAGATATCTTAGGACATTGCCCAACAGATCAAGAAGACGGTACGAACTTCCCCGCCATCCGCCGCACGAACGAGGTACTGACGTTTCGGGATCAGTTCGATGAGCGCAAGGGTCCGACGTGGCACTGCATTGTCGGCCGCAACTTTGGAAGCTTTGTGACGCACGGTACGAGTTGATGGCGTCGATGCCTCATTATTTCCATCGAAAACTGAACATTGCTGACACAAATAAATCCCACTGAGTAGAGACGAAGCATTTCATCTACTTCTACCTTGGCCACTGCGCCATCCTCCTCTTCAAGACCCAATAATGGGCGGGGCAACCGACCATACGATGACCGACCTTAAAATCAGCCCGGAGTTCCCCTTTTATTTTTGCCTTTTTGCTTCGAGGGACGCAGCAGCGTACGAAAGAAACGAGACTCTGAACTGTGGACGAGGATCAAACGAGTACGGCATGATGCGAATATGGAATCGCCTGTGTTCGGAAACGGATTGGTCTGGGTAGCTTCGTCTAAGCGAGCCATCGGGTCGACCTCGTCGATGGATATAGTTCGCAGCGGGGCTGTTCTTGAGCAACTCGTTCTAGACAATACCCAGTATCAGGCCTGAATCATTTTAAGGTCATATCCAGTGCAGTATGCGATCAAACCTTGAGGGACCTGGCGATAGCGCAATAGATGTTGCTCGAAGAATCGATCGAGCAAGCTAGGTGCGAGGTCCATACCTACAATGAAGGCCAAAACTGTACCGAACCCAGATCAGCAGACGAGGGGACCTTGAACACCAGATATCGTGGTCAACCAATATCATTCTGTCAAGACTGTCGAGCACTTGGCCGCGCGGTCTATTACCCCCCCCATCATAAGCCACGGGTAAGCTCCAGCTCTAACGTGCATTCAATGCCACGCGAAAATCCCGTCCATTGTCTCCGGAAGCCGCCCCGATGTCGCCAGCAACGGTACCCCTCCCCCGCCCCACTCACTATGTCTGCCCGCAGTGTCAAATTGCCCCCAAGGTAGGATCGACACCCGCCTTCTGCGGGTGCTTGAGGAAAAGCACACCCCTCTCACCCGGGAACGCTATTGCGAAGAAGGCCGGGTCCTCCAACTCTCTCTTTACCGGTCCACAAAATTCCGCTTCGGGGGACGCGGGAAGGGGAGCCCGCAGGAGGGTCAATGGGAGCACGACGGTTATGGGGGTGAGGGGCACACGCTGGTTCTGGTGCGTGCGTGCCGTCCTCCTCTACCCTCCTGCTCGGCCACATCTCTGGGACAAGCTGGTGCGTGCTGGCAAAACATGATAAATATTCTTGTGACGGCAAACCAGAACGCGCGGTGTTGTTCTTAATAATCGCTGCGATCTCCGGTCTAGAATGCTTGCCGGGGCTCAATATGGACAAGCAGATTTGATTTAATTCCTGCATGGCAGTCGAAACAACCCTCAGCTAATAAACTGTACGTTTAGGTTAGACTACCAAATTAGACGATGGTCTGATGGCCTCGCATCAAAAAGTCCCTGCTGCAGTAGGCAAGCGCTGTTGCCGCTTTAAGATGCATGTTGGAGGAGAACAAATTGGGATTCCTGCTGCTACTGCCTCTCACTTGCATGAGACATCAGTACGTGAGGTAGGTACTCTGGGTCAGTTCTTTACGGGTTGTTTACCAAGACGACTTGTATGCAACAGCGTACTGTACTTTTAGCTTTGAGTGTAATACATCGTCTTGATGGTTGCCACTATGTGCCTCCCCTACCGCCAGCGGTTCTTCCATGCCTCTTTTGTATGGCTTCCATTCTTGCTCTCAATGCCAATGGCTCGACTTGAACTGGCGTCTGAAATGATGCTGTAGAATGAAGTGTCTGCGTCCGCAACTCGTATCGAGGAGACTCGTTACTTCTGCTTTCATTCTACCTACAGAACCGTAACTGCAAGCTGTGGAGAGTCCTGCAATCCCATAACAGTTCAACTGCGGAGCTCAGGTGTAGAGCTATGAGACAGAGCACGTCCTGGGCTTTGAGGGGCGAACCGCTTCATCATGGCGCGGTTGCCGTGATTGCATCTTCTTGTAGAAGGCGCCTACCAAGTTGTGGATGCCCATGATGGTTCAATATCCCCAAGAGGACGTTGAGGCAGAGAAAGAGAGGCCAGCCAACGTTCTCTACTCCCTCATTCAACCTGGCTCGAAAGTGTCGGGCTCGAATCAAGGTTGGAGGCCGGGTGACATGGCATATCTTCTGGCTGACGAACAAAGCTTACCTTGCGTGAAAGTACATGGTATGGTGGCCTTCCTACGCTACATTCGACAGAGGTAGCTGCATATTAACGTATAGAACACAGAACTTTGGCTTGTTGTAGTCTTGGCTGGAAGGTCACGGCACTGGCCAGAGCATTGGTTTCTTTCCATAACATGGTTTTCAAGCTATTTACCCTAGCAGCCTACTTGATGGGCGTAATCTTGTCAAGGCATAGTCGCACTCTCCCTGTATCTCTGGTTCAGAGACAGCTTGATCAATCCCAGGCCATAGGCCAAGGACCTTTTTAGGCAAGTAGCAATGAATAGACGACAGGTACACTGGAGTGTCGGATTCAGATGTAGCCTCGAACTTATTCCTGCCGGGTCGTGTTATTGCCTGAGGAGATTTGAGACGAACACCCTCGAAATCATATTTCCGCAGTCACTTACTTAGTAGCCATACCTGAACTATGACTCCAAAACGAACATGGGGCAAGAAGGGGCAATTGCGCCATAATATCTGAGCGTTGGAAACTAGCTATGATCCAGGACAGGACACCTTGACAAAATGAACCCCAGATTCGTCGTTGATGTCGTTGGTCCAATAGCAATAAGGCTTTGTCGCAGGCCAAATATCTGCCCTCGGACGTTCCCATTGAAGAACACTTTGCTCCATGGTGGTTCCGGCTCGAACATCTACCAGGACTGCGTGGCCCATGCAAACCTAATTGCTCTCGATGACCCGACTAAACAGTCACATCAAATCATGCCCGCAGCTTCCCGACACCTGATGTAGTAATATACGGCAGCTCGCTACCGTGTGTTCCAATCCTCGGGTGACAAGAGACGGAGACGGATCGACTCTGAATTAGCCAATTAAAGCAGCGAGCGATTGGAACATATCTGATTCATGAAATGGTTACCAAGCAAGGTTCCTGAACATTCGTCACCAAGCTTCTGACGCACATAGACTGTGCAGGAAATCCATCAGACGTCAATCAGAGGATCCCAGGTGGGCCGATCCTTCTTGGTACGTGCTTGATCAAGACGGATTACAATTCACCACCGCTTCTTGCTCAATGCCGCATCAGCCACGTAAGGTCTGGCGCTCCGAGGTTGCAGCTTGGAGTGGGCTATGCAACGCTTTACGGAACAACTATGGACTGCATTGTTCTCCGGACGAACGCAATCAAGGTACCATGTATTTGGCCGCACCCATGTCATTCATGGCTTGCCTCGGTGCATATCCAAGCGGTAAATGCGGGGGCCATCAGTTCCCGTGATATTGGGCGGCGGGAAGGGTGTCGGAGCGACGGCAGCGAGACTCTTTCACCTTAGCGCTCGCTGGTCGACGTTGTCCCGCCCCGACCGACTGAGAACATGCTGACAACCTTTTCTCATTGTGTGCGACCCTACCCTGCGAGCGGCAGCTCCGAACCGAGCAGGTCGAGTCACTGCCCCGCAGTTTTCAGTGGTGATGGGAGACCTCGACTTCCTCTCACCGGGGAGAGCAAAAGGCGCACAAACGGTGCCACTTCCATAAAGTCAGTGATTCTTGAGTCGTAACATGCACTTCAGGTGGTCGGCAAAATATGGGCAGCAGCGGGACTAAGGTAGGCACGGGGGCGTACGAATCTATCGACACGATACATCGACTACTTCCCAAGTAGGAAAGAGAGGGGTTCAAGTGGCCCGGAACAATGTTGAAGTCACACGAGGTACACACCATCTTCTGGTGGGATTCTTGAGTTCGGGCCAGTCCGGTCCTCGTGGAGCAATTGCCTAGTGCAGAGCATGGCAAATGGGGCAAGCCTGTGGGGGGATGGGTGTTAGACCCAGATCATGACCGCCGGCACACTCGCCTTGCGTGAGGCAATATTGGATGGAGGGTGGGGGGCCCATCTGTCCCATCTCTTGTGCTGGGGATCAGGTTGTCTTGTGCTGTAGTCTCGGACCTGCAGGAGTGTGAGGAGAGAACATGCGAGATGCTGGCCTGTTTGTCCGTGAACGATGTCGGGCATCAATCGAATCATTGAGGAAGGGTCGCACCAAGTCTACACGGCCTGCTGGAAACGACCTGCTGGCTTCAGCACATACAATGCAACATGCCAACGGAGCTGACGGGAAGTACGGCCATGGCGAAAATGACAATCGGGCCTATCTGGGTGTAAGCTGATGGGTTGCTGTACAACTCAAAAGAGCACCCTTCACTTCGATTGGCCTGGATCGGCCAAGCATTCGCCGCCAGGCGTTTGAGTGCTGCGTAATAGGCTGCTTCGTCAAGCGTTTGGCACCTAAATTTGGCGACTGATCCAGAGTGTAATGGTACAGGCACCAGCCATCACCCTTTTTTAAAGGCGGGCAGCGCAAGGCTTCGAGACCAGCATCAGAATGTATTCAATCTGATGCCGTCTGTGCCACTCACTGAGAAGATGCTCGGAATCCCAAACCAAGTCCGCCGCTGGACACGGCAAATCAGCTAAGGCGGCTTGTGGCGCATCGTACACCCTCGTTCATATCTTCGTGTCCGCACCCATAAATTCAATGGATATGACCAGTAATCACGGGGAAGATTCGACATGCTTCTTGTCAGCCACCACACCCCCAAGAAAAACCCTGAGACGAAGTAGGGGGATAACGTTAGCCCCCAAACTCAGGGCCAGCGACGGCAAGACCGCACAGAAGCAAGGCGGCGCAGCGGGTTTGGTTTCATCATGGCTCAGACCAGCACTTCAGCACAGCCCTACCAGCGTGGAGCAGCGAATAATCTAGACGCCTGACTTTATTTGGCGCAGCGTCGTGTGGCCGTGGGGCGGGATCAACAGGAGCGATGCGCGCTGCGACGGGTGTATGCGTCCCTAGAGAATAGGTCGTTCGCCCGCCCGGTTCGGCACATGGATCAACGATGTGCGATTGTATATGGAATCCTCGCTCACGGAGTGTGATGAAGACAGGCCCCAGGCCAAAAATACGTTCGCCCAGGTGTAGCCAGCGATATAGGTTGTTGAGCCCAGCTCGCCACACGTGCCAAGGTAGCGCACATTCTCGCCCCAAGCAGGCCTTTTGGTTGTTTCAGTTGGTGCAGCACATTGACGAACTTGATTCGGGTTGAGGCGAGACGAGGCAAGACGAGGCGTGAGCAAGGCGTCCACCTGGCTGGCCTGACCGAAAAGAAAAAGACGCCTCGTTCTTTGAGCGACAAATGGCATTCGGTGACCGGTATGTGCCACGGATGGCTTGGAGACGAGACACAGAAGCATGCCGGACACAACCTGCCAGATCAATGCCGTGGCATGAGCAGCAACGCTGTCTCCAAAGCACTCATTGCCTCTGTACTGCCCTGCGTCGGTTCAGTGCATCCGAGATCGAAAGGCGATGCCCGATGAACCTGATCCAGGTGGAAGGCACGTTGAGGAAGTAGTTTCACTCTTTCCTGCCGGGAACTTTACTCAGCTCCTGCCCGCCTGGCACGAGAATGATGACAGACACCCAGTCCAAGGCAGTCGGTCGGGGAGGCGTCCGCAAGGTTCGACACGGGCGGGCGATAAGCCAGGTGACTGACCCAAGTGCTAGCAACCACTCCTACGATCGGCCTCGCCCTCAAGAACGGTTTCCTTGCTCGTCTGTTGGGCGATCTAGTCGTTCGTCATCAAGGTCACCAGACCTGCCCAGCACCTCGGTTTCATGACGCCCAACGCTGCTCGGCCTCCAGCGGTGAAGCAGGCCAAGTGAAAGACTGCCTACCTCGAAAGTCACGCCAGCAGAACACCGGGCCAGTGAGGCCATTCCACTGTAACAAGCCCACCTGTCGGCCATGACGGCGACGGCGACCGCGTCCAGCCCGTGAGGAAACAGCGGCGATGCGCTACTGCCACCCCTTCCTGCGGGTCTTGGTCGCTCATGCACGGGCCAGGTACCCGCCAGGTACCTCCCTGGCTCCTGGGTAAGTTACCCTTCCAACCGCTGTCGTCTTGCCGCAGCAGACTGCCAGGGACTGTCAGCAGGGTTGTCCAGACTCGACTCGGACTGGCCCGGATTGGATTGTTTGGCGAGGTGAGCGGGTGTCGGCGGGCTGAAGTGATGTGAGCTGGGCTAGATCGGGCTGTTATGTGAGGTGATCAACGTTCTTCTAGTAGACCCCCTCTTTACAAGAACTCATAGCCCAGAAGCATCATGACATTCTTCGTTTTGGCGAGGCTCATGCCAGATCTGGGAGGGAAAGATTCGGGCCCGGCAACGTGGGTATAGCATGGTTGCTTGCCATAGACTTGCCTCGCACAGATTAAATCATCAGGGGGATACGCAACCAAATTAGTGACAGCTCGAGCCCCCCGTCCCATCCACTCGTCGCTCCATTTCCTCATCGACCCTGGCTGTTCTCGGGGTCCTCACCCTCGCTCGGGAGTGACGAGTGCAGGTTCATTTTGTGATGTCAGCGACAACGGTATGGTCAAAGTCAGCCGCAAAAGCCTCTCATCGTACATGTATGCGCGACGGGCGAGAAACTCGAGCCGGCCATCAATTCCGAACCACCGACCCAAGTTCTCCAATCATCATCCTCTGTAGCGGCTGTCCGAGACGACCAAACTTTGGACACTCGCTCGCCATTATTCAACCAAGATGGACGATGAGGTCCGACCATGGGTGCTGTTACCGTGAAAGCTCCACTGGACATGGGCAATCATACGAAGTCGATGAGCACCTCCGTTCTCGCTTCTATCGCCGCAGCTGTATTCGTTTGCTCGGCTCAAAAGTCTCAACTGGATGGACTCATCGGCCCAAATCCGCATCCCATGAGGTGCGATTCCGGGAGGGTGGGGCACTAGTAGTTCGCTAGTCGGGTGAGCCATCACCGCTTCGAACGACCATGGGGGCCCTTCCAATCTGTGATTGCGGGAGCAGCGGTAGCCAGTCTGCCCAGCCCTGTCCTGTCCGTGGTCTCCCTGACTAAGGGACTAACCCGGTTGAGGAGCGATGGCCCCTCAGCCACAGCTCTAGTAGGTTGTCAGTAGGCCACAACTGTGGCCTATCGTCCACACGAAGTTTGGCTGCGACTGCCTCAGCAATGATGCTGAAGAAGTCACAGGAGCTGGAGGCAAAAGTAACATTTGCGCCAGATTGAGTGTGTTACTTCCGTCGGCGGATGGCTGACATGAGCTGCAAGGCAAGGTTGGTCTGGCCCAGTCAGTTAGCCGGAAGCGAGAAAACCACTTTTCGTGACTGAGCGTTAAAGTGTCGAATCGCTGCAGCGTCCACAAACGGAACAGCCGTCAAAAGTAACCCAAGAGAGTGGGCCGTCCACGTCCGGATCTTGAAGTCAACCTCATTGATGTGCGGTTTGTTTTCCTTGGCCTCGTCTTCGGCTGCAACGATGGGGAAGCCAAGATCAGATGATGTGCACCACTGGACAGCGAAATGCTACTTTGCCCGGCTCAGACGAACCGTCATTGTCGATCCATCTGTGTATGATTGAGACATGTTGAGCTCAGACACGCAAGCCGCGTCCAAGGATGGGAATTGGCTGAGGGCGGGTGAGCTCGTCCGTGCTGCCTGACGGGCTCTGCGGCGTGCCCTTTGCTTGTCAGGTGTGAAACTGCAGCGGAACCGCCCCGGATGAGTTCCAGTCGGCGAGGTTTCATGCGGACATCTCTGTTGTCTTCTCCTTCATGTCGAGAAGTCGAGCAGACGCCCTACAGTGGCTGAGATGATGCCTCTAGCGGACACAGAAGAATGTCAAGATGCCGCAACACACGGAGAGTTAAGACGATCCAGAGATCCCCACTAACGCCTCTTCAGGCCCAGCTGCAGCTCCAAACACAAGCAAACATTGTCGCGACCAAGTGGGCAGCCCGATGGCCACGTGCACTACGTCTGCAAAGCAATTCATGATGAGGAGACGACTTTTCGTCCGGCAGCCAGGGGAGGAGAAATGATGGGGGTCTTGCGCCCCATCGGACAAGTCGTCTGGCCTCCCACCTGCAAAGCTAAAGTCCAGCCAGTGGAGACGAACACTCTTCGGGGGTCTGGGGTCCAGTTTCGGGCCTGGCTGACAAAACTACCTAGGTACCAGCAAGCTCCTCTG
Organism: Verticillium dahliae VdLs.17; assembly: GCF_000150675.1. Classification (NCBI taxonomy): domain Eukaryota; kingdom Fungi; phylum Ascomycota; class Sordariomycetes; order Glomerellales; family Plectosphaerellaceae; genus Verticillium; species Verticillium dahliae. Next base: position 598,455 of record NW_009276916.1, on the reverse strand, counting down.
GAGTGGCACAGGAAATGACAAAGAAAGGCAGGTTGGACAACAAAGTGAAGCAAGGACCATGGACCATGAAACGCACAAGATGCCCTTCAATCACTTTGCTGTCTACTTGGTTGGGTTGCCGATTGGCACACCATCGAATGCTCTTGAACGCCATGCAAAGTGAGGCGTTGACTAGACATCTATGTTGCCCGTGAGACATCGCCTGCGGAGGGTACCCGAAGTACATGTAGAGGCAGGTACTCTGCACCCCCTCCCTCCTGCCGTTTTACGAAGGAAAGCTGGGCCCCGCGGCCAGCACACCCACCAGGCCCCAACCTGAGAAGGGAAGCCCCCAAAGGTGGCCAAGTACTGTGCTTGTATCTTCTGCAGAAACCCTCCCTGGCTAGCCTCCAGCTGGCGGCCCATCCTGCACCAGTCACAGACCGCCGAGGCCAGCTGCGAGGCACGGTACGGCGGCCGGCACCCTCCCTGTCGCAGCGCACTAACAGCCTGAGTACCCACAGCTGGTGACGGTGGGAGGTGCTGCCAGCAGTGAGTCCAGCCCAGACGAGGGTGGGTGAGTGTGGAAATAGTGACTGTATCCACTCCCCTCACCACACCTCTTGCTCCCCGTCTGGTACGACGTGACTTCCAGGCCCATGTCCCCCGTGCCTCGTTCCCACTCAATTGTCAGGTACCTCCAACCTGACCCGCCCTGCCTGCCTGCGTGCCAGTTCCCTCGGATCCTCCTGACCTCACCTCACCACTTCACCTCCTCCTCCTCTATCATCCTCTTTCCGGTCTCCTCACACGACCTGGCCCTTCACTCGAACAGCCTGTTTGTTCGGTGATTCACCTGGACCTTTTGTCAGGCTGTTTGTATTGTTCAGCCAGGTGGCCAACCTACAAGCCCGACAATCCACTCCATTGGCCTCTTTGTACCAATACCTAGACACCCCTTCGACTCGTACCGACAATGTGACGGCCGAACCTTCAGAGAACCTTCTCTTTCGACCAACCTCTTAAGAGTCTGAGCCTCACACGAGCCACCGATTTCTACCATACCCATCCTCCGAGCTACAACATATCCACTCGTATTTACGGGATCACTCGCGACCTCCCTCTGAATATCTCCACACAACCTCACAATGGCCTCGCTGAAGGTCCCAGATGCGGGCCTCCAGTTGGAGGGCTCCCCTGACGCTTCGGTCGGCGTACCTACACAGGCTTTTGCCCTCAGTCTGTCTGACAGCGTTATTGAGGACATGATCAGGTGTGTCCAGAATGGCGAAGACATCCAGCTGTCTTTGGGAAACAGCCCGGTAAGTCCCCCCCTGCTGGAGTCGACACGTCTATACCCTTTCCCTTTGCATAATTGCATTGTCGTGCGGACGACCATGACCACATCGGTCGTTTGCTCGAATGACAAACAACAGGCTACGCAATTGGAGCTTGTGCTGCCGTTCTCTCCTCCTTGCCTCCATATCTTTCCTGAGGCGACGAGTCCTGTGGGGTACCAAACTGACCGCAAGACTGTTATAGACCTTCCTGTACGGTTCAGATTCCTTCACGCCTTCGCCGATATCCGATCCCGCCTCCGTCGACATTTTCCTCACAAAGCCCTTCGAATCCACCAAGATCGCCTCTCGAATTCCAATCACAACCTCACTCTGGCAGAAACCAAGCTCTCCACGATCTGATACCAGTGAACACAATGCTTCTGCCAGATCCAAAAACCTTGCTTCGTCCTCAGCATCTTCTGCTCTGGACTCAGATGCAGAAAACCTACAGAATTCCATGGCAGCAGCGGAGGCATCGAAGAAGCAGTACGTTTTGGGCGGTTTGTGGCAAGAAAACCTAGTTGGATGGTCACTAACAGGAACAATAGCTCACGCATTCTTGAGAAGTCGATGCCTACACAAAAAAAGCCATCAGCCAAGGCGAAATCCAAGTATCTTTCGAGCATGGCGTCGTATGGTACAGGCGGCTCTCTACCGTCTTCCCCAGCGTTGACAGCGGTGGGGTCTCCATCTCTTAACCAAGGCTACGGTGCTTCTCAACAATCGAGGGACAAGGCCAAGGGTCAGAGGACCATGATTGTCCACGAATTAGCCGCAGCAGATCAGTCTTATGACTTCCTGGAATCAAAATGGGATGGCAAGGCGGACGACTTCAAGCTTACTCTTGAAAAGGTTGCCGACTTCGACAACAGTGCACAAAAGTGGATGCTAAAGAGACTTTACTGGAAAGAACTGGACGTTTGGAGATATGATTACGACAGTCCTGACGATAGGCAAAAGGCTATCGACAATGCTATTCGGGCCTTCGACAAGATGCGGTTGGGAATCGAGGAACCCGAATGGCAAAAGCTGCTCCCCAAAGATGAGCGTGGCAAGGGGAAAATCCTGAGCAAACTGCAAGCCAACATCGCCAAAGGCCCGGCTGTGCCAACACCGAAGATCAAGGTTCAAAAGGCCGACGATGGGACAAGCGATGCGGGCGGCGAAGACGCACTCAAGATCGATGATGGGAGGAGCTCGGTGCGATCCAACTCATCATTGCCGGGGAAAAAGAAGGTCAGCAGCGCCGATGCACAAGTCAAGAGGCTCTTGTCGAACAAGCCCAGCAAACCCAAAGCAGCCCCAGCAAAAGCGCCGGCCTCCAAGTACGCGAAGGACAGGGTTTCATCGTCTGCACCGGCAAAGGGCGGCAAGGTACTCTCAGCGGAGTTCATCTCAGACTCCGATTCAGAGTCTTCAAGCAATAAGCCGATGGCTAGTGTCTCGTCATCGAAGACCAAGAGGCCATCGCCAGCCCCGGCTCCTAGGCCGAAGGAAAAGCCAGCCCCAGCCTCGGCCCCGGCCCCGCGACCTAAGTACCCTCCTAGACCGAAGCCTGTCGAACGGCCAGCCGAGCAGTCAAATGAGCGACTGGTGGATCGTGAGCCCACAAGGCAAGCCAAAACACAAGCGCCGGTCAAGCGGCGCAGAGATGAGGAGCCGGAGGAGAGCAGCTCAAGTTCGGGCGCGCCGCTCGCCAAGCGTATGAAGCCGAAAATGTCAACAACTGGTGAGAAGGCACCGATCAGGCCTCCAACGAAGCTCAAGCAGCGACCCATCCCTGCGGACACGACACGAAACTCCTTGGCTTCAAACGGTAGTCTCCCCTATAAAGCCACCAAGAACACTTCGCCGACCAAATCTTCGCCACTGGCCTCCTCGCCGCCGACGAACGCTTCAGATCTTGAGCAGCGACGCCAGCTCCCTCCGGACCTGGCCCCCATCAACCGCAAGCGCAAGGTCACTGCTGACACTTCTGATGATGGCTTGTCAAGCAAGGGCAGCACCACAAGTGCCGACAGCAATAAGCGATACAAACCCATTGGCCAGGATCTTGTTCGCAAAGCACACAAGTTCAAGATGTTCTATGAGAAGTACGCATCGCTACACCGAGAGATTGCGAACATGGACCATCCGCCAAAGGATCGACTGGCCGATCTGATCGATATGCGACAGCGGTTACAGAACATGAAGACGGACATCTACAGAGAGTGCCCGCCTGCCATCGCGGCAGTCTAGAAGTGATTCCGGTAGGTACAATGAGTGTACGATGAACGGCCGAGGGGTGTGCGGACAGCATCATGAAAGGACCTTTCAAGAGCGCCTCAGCTCAAACGAACCAAAGCATCAGCAACAGCGTTTTGTTTTCTTTCATTATTTCTTTCAGTTTAATGGGGCATTTGCATCAGACCAGGATCAGGTCAGGATATCGACGACACCGGCTAAGGCCCAGGTCATTCTGCTTTTTGATATTGCATGGACAAAATGGCAAGATGGAGCCAGCAGCTGCGCCTGGGGACAGGCTACCGCAAATCCACGTTCTTTCTTCCTCTTGATACCACAAGCTGTTACAGTTGAACAGACACAATATGCCTGATTGAATTTAACGGAAATGCTGATACATTGGGTTGTGATTTCGAAGTCGTATCTCTTAGTAGCACTAAAAGTACTCTTTCAAACCCCTCAGTGAACGACGAAATGTCATGCTTCTGGTTCATCGCTCTAACCTAAGACAACTTTCCTCGTGACGACGTGACCGCAACTTTTCTCCCTGCATCCACCACACGCGGGAACGCGCACCGTTTAGTGTTAGCCCAATCTTCAATTTTCTGCTCCTTCTGCTTGCTTTTGCTTTTCTTCTTTCGCTCCGGTTTTTTTTCCTCCCTCCCCAAAAAAGCGCCTTCAAGCTGGCACGAGACATGGTTGCGGGAGGGGGAATCATCTGGCATGCGGGTGGGAAAGTGACCAATCGGCAGGGTGACGCGGATCGGCGTAGAGGTCGTCGATCAGGGAAGGGGGGGTGGAGGACTGCCTGCCGGGCGATCAGGGCATGGTGCGGGATCGTTGGGGGGTTCTCGAAGGGGCCCCAGCCAGGGTGGAAAGGGGGGGGGGGGGGGGGGGGGCGGGTTCCCCAATGGCGGTGGCATCAGCTTACTTGGGCCCCCTTGGGTTTGGTCCTGTTTCGTCTGAATTGTTTGAGCTTGGTGGGTTTGCGTCTGATGGTAAATTTGATGTTGAGGAAGTCTTCATGCATAACTAACTACGATGGCTCCCTGCGCTGGGCTTTGATTGCACTGGCCCCTTGGAGGTGAAGATCCTTGTCAACTGCACGAAACCACTTGAGAGTAAAACTGAGGATTGACCCAACAACACAAACGTGATTGAGTGTGAATGATGGCCACCTACGTTGGGGAAAAGTGCGATCAAGCACATACCAGTATGATTGATGGTGTCTGATTGACAATCGCGCCACTCGCGATGCAAATGTCAAATCGCCATCAAAAAAGTTACTATGCTAAACGGCTACGGAGGGCCAAAGGCAAAGCACCATCGATTCGACCATATTACCGTCATGGTATCGCCATTTGGCTTCTTCCCTCATCCGCCATGGTCAGCAGCCGATCGCCCATCTCACCACAGCGACGACACATCGGTTGAGACCGGTTCTTTACGCACTGCAGGTGCCAGGTCTGACCATCTGCGTGCCTGTGGTCCAGCGGCTCTTGTAGACGACTTTACGATAGCCACAGAATTAACATCCGCCTCAAGTCCATAATCTCTTTCAGTGTCGACTATGTTCCGGGCGCCCTTCGACTCAGAAAACCTTCGAATGCATTCCGGGACCCATTCTCGTGCTCCATCGTGGGCTCGCACAAGACCCTCCTTCCCTCCCGACTATGTCCTGCCCCGCGATCGAGGCGTACGTGAAGGTGACGATGGCGACCTTATCCTCAAACGCGCACGCAACGACGCCTCCGAGTTAGATCGTCAGGCAAAGGTAGTTTCGTTGCAGATCGGGCTTCGCCATCTGAGAAACGCTTATGTGGAGGCCAAAAACCAATGTCAGGTAGCCCTCGACGGCTTCGACACAGCAACTCAAAAGGTTGCGTCGTTCGCCGGGCCAAAGGCAATCTGCCAGTTGTGGCAAGATTATCTACGACATCGGCAAAGTACTAGGGTAAGGATGTACGCTGCATTGGATGGTGTCAACTATTGTCTGCTCAACTTGGGACAGCAGCGTAATCGAATCACACTGCCCAAGTCGTTCGGCAAGCACCTCTGTAGAATAGTCAAGAGGGGACAACATATCATAAGGGAGTCTGCCGAAGCCAAGACCGAACACAGGGCGGCACATCGGCTCGTCATCACTATCACAGCTGCTGCTGCTGACGTCGATCCTGACTCCGAAGCCAACTATCGCCTGTTGCACGCTGTGGATCCGTCACTTGTTAGACAGAACCATGACGAACCGAAAACAAACAAGTCCACCGAGGACGAGAATACAGATGCCAATGATGGCAACCCGGTTTGATGAGACGAGTTGCGGAAGAGCCACAGTTAAGTGGAACGAATCAAATACGCTTGTAGAGACAATTTCGACAAGAGCCACTGTTCGTAGGTTTCGAGAAAGTGCTAGAGGTCAGCGAAAAGGAAGCGCGAGTCACATCCGTAGTGTCAAAAGGATGGGCAGAGAGTCGGACGCTATGATGTCGGGGCAATGGCTATCTAGATCTAGGAAGACTGCGCCGCACTCATCATGCGGTCAAGACAATTAGTAGTATTCCAGATTCGAGAGGGAAGAGTGGCGTCGTGATTTGGAGGAACTAACCTTGAAAAAATGACCAAGCATCGCCCTCTAGACAGAATGATCGGAATCGAGTTTTGGACGACACCAGCTGGGCAAAGCCCAGCCAGTGACCCCCAAGTCGCGCATCGCACTCAAGTACTTTGTACAATCTCCGCAACGGCTTCCCATAGGGATCACCAGGACGCGCCTCGCCGTCCCCCCGAGAGGGTATACACGAAGCGGCCTGGGCCCTGAGATTTCTGATGCCTGTTGCTGACGCCAATGGCGTCGAACCCTCACGGGCGGCTCGCGTCAGCCCGCGCGTGGCAGGTGACAACGGTATGTTCTTCGTAGAGATTTGCTCCGAATTTCCCGCATGCAAATGAGTGTCCCTTGAAAGGTCGACTCGAGATTCTGCTTGCACAGAATCTCTGTTCGTCAGCATGGAAGCGCAACTGTGTCTAGAGGGCGATGCTTGGTGAGGAAGGAAAGAAGGTTGAGGGCATGGCATTTTCGTAGCTCCAAACTTTTATTGCGGTCCAGTGTGGGGTCTCGCCTGGGCGGTGACTCAAGGTGCCTCATCTACCTTGGTAACTTATGATGGCAGCCTTGCAGGTCAGGCAGCCAATCGGGAGCTGAATTGCTGTCAGGCCAAGAGGGTAGGAAAGGCCGAAGGGTTCCTGCCTTCACGATGCCCCCACCTTCCCTTTCCCCTCAGGGAACCCCGCATGTGGATCATAGCACGAAAAAAGGGGTGTCGATATCGTGGGTTTTTGGTGCGATCCCGTCAACGGCGACAAATTCTTGGTCCCCCGTTGAAAATCCCCGCCGTCCTCATGATGCTGCATTGAGGGTCCATCTCAGTGTCGCATTTGATTTCATGTCATCGCCCTTTCTTTCCTTATCTCGATGCCATAATCATATCATTTCCAAACGCCTTCGTCATTGAGTTGTCGGTACCCAGGGCAATCACGATGCTTGAACCCAAGGACTTTCCTCAGATGTGGCAAAAGCCTTCAAGCCAAGATCTGCGTTCCTGTCTACAGAGCCTGGAAATGAGCCCAACTATATGGAGCCATATGAGCCGTCAGCCACAGATTGAGGAGGACCAAGAGGCTACAGCATATGTGCGACGCGAGATGTCGATGTATCTTTCCTCCATTGTCAAGAGTGGATTGACCTGGATTGATGACGAAGAGGAGAAGGAATTCATCTGGTCAGAGGCGAGCCGGAGATTATCAGAGCGTTGTGGCAGAACAGGTAAGTGACTTTCCCTTCTGCATTGCAACCATTTTTGACAATTCTAGCCATGGGCGAAATCACACGTCGTTGGCCTTGCAGGGGAAGCGAACAACCAAATGAGTTCGAGTTGATAATCCGAGAGCCGCCGCTGACCGGAGATTCGCTCGGACACAAGACGTGGGGCTCATCCTATGTACTCGCAAGGCACCTTCCACAGCTAACGTCAACTTCGCTGGCTCGACTGTTTGCCGAAAGTCAGAAAGAGTCTCGGCTTACCGTTCTTGAGCTCGGATCAGGAACAGGGCTTCTCGGTATCGCTGCAGCAGCTTTGTGGAAGGTCGACATTGTTATGAGCGACCTACCTGAAATCATGGCCAACTTGCATCACAATGCTGATGCGAACCGATCCGTTGTTGAGTCTCTCGGGGGCTCGCTGAATGATGGTGCCTTGACATGGGGTAGCACATCCAAGGGTGAAGTCGATCAAGCGCTGTTCGGTGAGAAGAATCAATTCAAAGTGAGTTCACACAGTCTTGTCGCAATCATCAGCTGACAACGAGCGAAGATTGTTCTGGCCGCGGACCCAATGTACGACGATATTCACCCTGTTCTTCTCGCTGGTGCGTTCTCAGAGCACCTGTCATTCGACAGCGACTCGCGAGCCGTCGTTATGGTTCCCTTACGTGACGAAACGACCAGGAACCTCCTAAAGACCTTCAGAGCCTCTATGGAAGCAGGCCCGGACGTATTGCAATGCATAGAGGAGGGCACGCTCGACGGCCAGGATGATTGGGGCGAGGGCGACGACAGCTCTTTGATTAGTTGTTGGTGGGGTGTGTTTGCTCGCACCCAGGCAAACGCATAAGGACGACTGAAAACAAGTCAACAATCTACCTGAAATGGTTGAGTTTGCTGGTGGAGAGCATTCCTATATCCCACCGCCCCATGGCGGAATATTTACACCACAGCACGAGGGCTCTCAATGACGTACGCCTCTCTTCGTAACCCAACACTGAGCACCTGCCAGCACTGAAAGGTATCTTTCTGCTTTAACCTGGCAACCGCGGTCTGGAGAAACAAAGAGAATGGAGCCACATAGTCAGACCTGCCCTGAGCCGACCACCACCCCGTCCTATCTACCCCTTTTAGTCACGACCAACCTGACCACGCCCTGTGCGACCTTCTCACAGTGCAGAATACCATATCAAGCCCAGCCCATCGGTGATTCACAATACTGGACTCTCGGGTATAAAGTCGAGCAGGTCATGGATCAGATACGACTTCACAATCCTGCAATCGTACATACCATGCGCATGACTGAAACTCTACATCAAGTCTGTGCGTCCCAAACAATTACGGCTTCTTCAATAATAAATCCCCAAGAGATTCAAACGAAAACTGACCAGCATGGCTGGCAAGCCAAGCTATACAAGGAAACAAATTGAATTTGTTCTCATTCATATTCTCGACAAAGTAGCCCTGCATAGGATCATCGAGGCCTTTAAGGAGACATTTAGCCAGGATGTGACTATTGGGCAGATTAAATATTTAAAGAGCAAGTACGGCAAAGATCCAGACTATGGGTAAGAAGCCGATACTTCTATCATCAAAGATCAAATACTCACACGGAATATAGGTCGCCTCTTCTTGAAGGACGTGTGAGGATAGTGGAAGAAATGGCTACCTTGTAAGTTTGTCGCCTTGCATTATCCTTAATAACCAGCGCTGTCATTCGCATACTCAAGATCAGGGACCACAAGCTGACAATTTTTCAAGGCGCACCCCAGCAGATGCAATTTTTCCTTATCAACCATGCCAACATTCGGGGTTGTCTCAGACGGCAAGCGAAGAGCAGAAGCAGACAGGAAATGTACCATGGAATCCCTGTAATGGTCTTCCAACCCCTCGTGCACCTGCTGAAAACTTCTTCCTCACGAATCACCAAAATACCATCACGGAGCAAACAGGCAGAATGGCGTGTGCTGATGGTTATTACCCTGCTCGGCAGCCATCACACCCTCTTCATGCTAACTCAGCTATGGGACATGGCCCGTATTGGACCAACAACTTGCCACAAGAACCTTCCGAGCCTTACAAAATCCTAAGACAGTTTCCACCAAGGATCAGAGATACAGAAGATACCAACTCTTCTGACTATCATCTTTGGGCGTCGAGAGATGACCAACTGCAGCAAGTTGGGGTCACTTCGCCAGTGTCTCCGCCTTCAAATGCCTCTGATGTACCTGACGGGCTCATGTCAAATGTCGAGCATTGGAACGCCCAACAGAGCCCCTATCAATCGTCGCAACACGGATATGGCGACCAATTTGTACAAGGGCACAGTTGCTTATTATCCGACAACTCGCTGTCGTACGCCTCACGCTCTATGGCCGGACCGGAAATCTCGTGGGATCCCGTCGGAAGACCTCAGCAGGGACAGACTACGACTAACGGTCAGCTCAACAAAACCCAAGACAGCTATCAACCAGTCGCCTCTGAGCAGCCACCTTCGAACAACCCACGACTGGACGGTCTGCAAGATGATCCATGGCCTGGTCTTCCGTCAGGGGCTCAATCTCAATATTCAATGTGGCCCGCACCGCAGGGCTCTGAGAATCTACCACCTCCACCTTACTCTGAAGTTCATCCAGGGCTGGGAAACACAAATACAGCTTCGCACCTCAGTACTACGGGATAGACTCCCGATGGTATAGACGACAGTCTGTTCAATAGTTCCTCCAACTCGAACTTAACACCGCATGAGACCCAGGCCTTACAGGTAATCGATATGCCTCTAACAATGCCCGACGAAACCAGCAATGGCATTGACCAGGGTGACAATACCTTTGAAGAAACCACCGGATACAGGAGCCACGAAGCGTCAACCACGGACACGGATGTCGACCAGCAGCCAAGCTACAACAGCGATGCTCTAGAGCTGGTTCACCCCACTCACGACCACGCAGAGGCACGGGGTGTCGGGGAGGGCTGGAGTTTCTTTGACGAGGCGGTGGCGTTCACCAATTCGCGGACGGGGAGCATGGGTGAGCATGGCAACCTCGACGAGGCCGATACGCTTCTCGCGGCGGCTTTTACAGAATCTGAAATGGCTGGCACATACATGAATTGAGCTGGTGGGCGCCTGTGGTGGGAGGTGGTGGGTGGCGAGTGGAGGAGAGCGCACAGGTTCACGGCTGAGGTATCTCTAACTCTCAAAGCACAAGGTAATGGTCTCAAATACTTTACTCTTCATTCAGGAAACCTCGTAGTAAAAAGACGGTCCCAGGGATGCAAAGTTACGACCCTTTGACTCACCATTGAGCAGCGCCATCTCTTAGTCACTACGATGTCACAAATTCACGTGAGTTGAAAGGGGTGAAGCACCGAATTTCTCAAGCCTGATCATGTTCATGTAATATGTTCGACTCCGACTCATCTACCAAGTCATAAATGGAAGAACGCTCGCTGAGAAAGTTGTCAATGTAAGTTCGTATGGACAGTCCTTGTCCCGCATGAAACGAATGATGGCAATATAGAGGGCCTTCCTCCGAATTTCAACAGGCCGCCAGAGCCTTTCAGAATGGGTATCTAGTGCATAAGGTAGAGAAAATGGAGGTGATTCGCGAAGAAAGGAACATTAGCGTCCTTTGGAAGGTGATAATTCCAGATGGTCTGTGATCTGGAGCGAAGGGGGTGGCTCGTCGAGGGCAGAGTAGCTGAGAGACAGCAAGTAGTACGTTCCCATCAGATCGCGATGCTTACGCTCTTTCTTGTGTCCGCCTCTTCAATAGGGAAACCAAAGACAAGTCGGAACAAATCTTTCAGGAAGATGTACTGTGAGGACCGGTGTGCCATGAGATTGACACTCTTGGCCACATCAGGGGCTGAGGCCCGTTTGCCCCTGGCGGGTAGAATAGCTGCTGGACCTCTGAAAGCAGCATCGCCAAGGACGGAGTTTCGGTAATTTTGGAGCAGTGTTGCTTGTGAGGGAATGTTTCCGAACGATCCGTTGGGCAGTTGCTTCACGAAGGACTGTAGCGCTGCAGTCCCAGTCTTGCCGTCATTGGTGGGGTCGCGAACATAACCGACATTCATGGCTGCTTTCAGCATCAGCGCTTTGATGCGCGTGACGTTTATATCTTCCCCCGCTGTCGCCGTTGTTGCGGTACTCGAAGTCTTGGCACTGGACTGGGAGTATGACGATAGGTTTGATGCACTGCTAGACCACCTGCCGCCGCGGCCTGATTCGGATGTGGTGCCGAGTACAAGGATATTGGGCACTCTGGGTGACTGGCTTTCAGGCGAGATGGGGGTGTCTTCGAATTCTGTAACTGGAGTCTCCGGAACTGGAGGTGGTTTGCGGGGCCGTTCATCAACTAGACTCTTGTGGCTCTTCTGCGTCGAATGCAGGGAGGAACGATTCGAGGTGCGACTCTCACGCCCTGAGGGCTGTTCGTTGACAAAGAAACTTGTCTGGCTCGGACGAGGGGTATTGCGGTCCGGTCGAACTTGAGTCCATCCGTCTCGGAAAATATCGCACAGATCCCAGCAAGCCTGTACAGCCGACCCCAAGAGTTCCTCATCGGGAGCTTTGCCGTCGCGTCTGTTTTGTCTCAGGCTGAATAGCATCTCTGCCAAAGTCCAGCAAGCCTTGAGTAGGGAGTCTGTCTCCTGTGCCAACTCGCTCCGTTGCTTCATCAGCCGATGGCACAAAGTTATGTAAAAGTCCAGAGTCCTCTCTCGGAATTCCTCTGGAAGGTTTCGGCTGTCTTGGGCGCTGTATAAGCTGTTGTCAAGTCAGTAGCCACTTTCGTAACAAGCAGCCCGGTGGAGGTACGTACTGGTTGTTGAGTTCGAAGCTTACGCGAAGAACCGAGTCGGCAATCTCTTCTTTCTTCTGCCGAACATCAAACAGCGACTGGCAGAAATCGCGGCACAGGTCCAGACTCTCGCGCACATTAAAAGACACAATATCTTCGTCCCTGTTGTCGTACAGTCGTTGGCACAGCCTCCAACAAGCCATCCATGCCTTCTCGTGGGCATCGGGAAGGCCTGAGCTGTTAAAGACACGAGCTCTATGAATTGAGCTCAGGTTTGCCAGCGTGTTGCAAAGCGTCCAGCATTCTCTGAGTGCCGTCCGGAGCGCCTTGATCTCCGACTCTTCTCTTGGTAAGCCGGGTGTTGCAAAAGTCTCATCGTCATACGGCTCAGCCTCAGTATCTGTCTCCCTGATCTCATCGATTTCTGTGCGTTGTCAGATGATAGGTCGCTACTACGAAGATGGATACATACTTTCAAGGCTGCTAGTACTGCTTGACCTTAGTCTTGAAGACTCGCTCAACATGTCCTGCAGGTCTTGAGCTCGAGGCGTGGCACTGTCCAAACTGTACCTTACAGCGCTGATATTGGTCGTCAGGGGAGGTGGGTGAGGGAACGAGGGCGACTGCCGAAGGGGGTTAGTATGAGCTGAGTAAAATACAGGAGCTCCTCAAAAACCGACCCTGAGCTGCTCCTGCGCATGTGTTGGCAGAGCGGTGGTATCTGTCTTGGGCGATGATTTGGTGCTGGTGTGCTCTGACTTTGTTGTCGGCTCAGAGGAAGTCTGCCTCCGTTAGTAACTGTGGCGAACACAGAATGGTGTTTGATGTAGCCCACCCATGCCTGAAAGCTCTCAGGAGCCGTGTATCACGGAGACTGCTTCTTCGGTTGTCGGCTGCCCGCCAGGTGATCGGGCAAATTCGTCGCCAGCATTCGAAGCTACTAAGAGTGTTACTAAGGAGCTCAGACAAGGGAAGCGGAAAGAGCCGACCTGTGGAGGAGACGATGCATGAGCCACGACGTGGGCATCGCTCTCTTCCGCTTCTTCATCCTCGATCTCGGTTGTTTCAGTTCCGTTCGAGGTGACAGGCGAGGGGCCGACGATGTCACTGGGGCTCATGAGATTCATATTGCTGACGGGAAGCCTTTGGATGGAGCTCGGTCGCAGGGAGTTGGAATATGGGGCCGAGCGATCTGAGCTTGCCGAAGACCTGTAATCAGGTGTTGTCAGTCTTGTAGGCCATATCATGACATGGCCAGGGCGTTACGAACATGCTGATGAAGGGCGACTGAAGAGCCTCCGAGTCTGGCGACGAAACAGACATGTCTTTGTGATGGTGGGAGAACCCGGAGAGCTGGCTACCGATGGACGATCGCAGTGGCCCTTCGAGTGCCATGACTGAATCAACCGGTGCAATAATGAGACAGCGTGTCGATCGCGAGCGGTTCTTTTGGCTGTGGTCGCTGACAGTTCGCGATGGGAGGATCGCCTCCCTTAAAGACTACAACAGACTTCGACAGCAATGTTTGCTGAGCGCCTTGGCCGATCAAGTGGTTGCGAATGGAGAAGGAGGGCGCGGTAGAAGGTTGATCTCGTTGGCGGAGCCAAGTAAAGCGGTGCCGAGCTGCGCGACAGGTCTCGTCAGGCCGGCCTGGTGGTCTTTTGCGCTGTGCCACGGACGAAAGGCTAGCTCGTGGGAAATGGCGAGGCTTGGAGGAAAGGACGGCAGGCGCTCTTAAGGCAGATGACCCAGATGATGGTGGTGGGTTGAGGAGGGATTGGGGGATGGGGGTAATGGTGGTGGCCAAGGGTCTAGTCTGCGGCCGTCTGTGCCTCCCACCAAGGTGACCGGGGCCAGGTAGCTCGGTACGGAAGTGCGCCTGTCGACAATTTCCAGAACCTCCAACGTCCAGGGGACCCAGGTTCGCCCAGGGGAGCGTGGAATTTATGGAGACGGAGGTTGGGGTCAGCTTGACGGTGCCCGTTTAGTGGATTAGAAAGGCTAGGATAGTGCCTCTACTTTGACTGCTAGATGTGTCGTGATGCTAGCTGTCAGAGCTACTGCTGGTGCTGCTGTCTGTGACTGATGAACAATCAATTCAGCTGCGACCTGGGTAGGCGGCCAGGCACTAGTTGCGAGAAAGTGATGGGTGCAGCTCACAGCGGGATTGCTAGGCTGGCTCAGATGTCCAACTGGAGTCGCTGGCTTGCTTGCCGTTGCTTCATGTCGACGAGCCTGAATCCATGTTGTACTTGGTGTATAACTCGGAACGCGCATCAGAGAAGAGCTGGCGACTCACTCACGACGAGCCAAGTTGGACAGGGATTCTCCGACGGATCAAAGGCAGAGCGCGGTGGACGCAAACGGACAAGCAAGCACCTGCAGCAGATGTGGTGAGTTCTGAGTAGTGTGCTTCAATCAACGCGACTGCCACGGAGACGAGTTCACCAGTAGAATTGGGAAACGACCCAATGACTCTGCCCTACGAGCATGTACCTGGATCAAGGGCACGAGAAACAAGCTATGGCAGCCCAAGGCCATGCGGATGTGGTGTCAGGCAGGTACCGTCCTCATCGCCCGAGGTAGCTCGATGATGCCAGGGTACTTTGTACATGTAGCATGTAAGCCTGGTGTGGAGGAGGGGACGGGAAAGATGGTACAGAGTAGCACCACTTGGGTTTGCAGCTGCGCGTCTTTTTCCTCGAGCAGCTTCAAGACAACCCTCTGGGGAAAGGCGGCCAGTGGGAGCGTGCGCAGACAGCGTGATGTTGCGAGACGGGGCATCCAAGTGGAGTGGTGGGCTGCAGGGAAAGCGACAGGCGTCGGCGCTTAACAGCCTGCACCCACATGGTCTGTCGTCGAGTCACAGGCGTTCCCTGCCTGATATGCCTCCACCGAGGTGCTTCCAAGAGCTCCGCTGGTGGGCAGCTCCTTTGAAGCTAGACCGGAGCCAGCCTAGAACGACAGCGTTGGTGATCGTGAACCTTGTGAGGGTGGGCACCGCGCGATTCTCGATATCCCAGGCAGGGCCACGTTCTGATGCGAGGGCAACAATCGGATTGTTATGCGGTCTAGGTCTCAATGAGGACACGCGTGGCTCCTCACTGGCTTTGCGACCCAAGACGCTTGAGCGCTAACGGGAGGGAGGAAGTTCTGCTCGCTCGGCTATCGCTGCAATTTCATGGCGAAGAAAGGGAGACTTTGCATGCTACACAAGCCCGTCGAATCCGTGCTGGTGAAGAGCTGTCCCACTGCCTGTCCAGGTAAGGCGGGAGTGTTTCGGATGTGATGTGCTGCTATTGAGGTTGGTCGATGGCCAGCCAGAGGGAACGCATACCGGGCACAAGCTCCGGGCAGAAACTGCAGGCATTACATGTATACCCATGTTGGTCATGGAGGACATGAACTGTCCATGGTCTTGGCACCCCAATTGAAACACGTCTTACCGTTCGCCAATCCCATTGTCACTTGGCCTCTCGCTCATCGTAGGCTTCGGTTTCGGCAGTTGAGCTCAGTCCGCCAGTATCGTCTCTGTAAGGCACGTTGGATGGCACCTTCAACAGGTCCTGAGGCTGCGTATTTCTGATGAAGCCGCCACAGTTGTAGCATCCTCCTAGGCAGAACCAGCCTTGTGATCGTTTGATGTCCATAGAGAGAAAGAGGGAGAGAGAGAGAGAGGTGGGAGATGCCAGAAACGGTGGCCAGATCATGTTGGCCCGACGGTGCAGGATGGAGATGGAACCATGGCGGACCACGGAAGAGGGCTGAATGTCAAGTCCAGCAGATGTGTATCGCTCCCAAGGATCTGGTCCGGCGGCTGTCTGTTAGTGTGGGAAGGCAGGCCAGGTGTGCTTGTGGGGCCTTCCAGCGACAGAGGGAAAGCGCCTACATGTGGTGGAAGGTGCATTGCATCCCTGTAGGCCTTCTAGGTTGAGACAGGCAGACGCGGGGTCACTGACGATCAGCTATGTGCTACTAGGTACGCAACTTGCTTTGGGCACACTTTGTGAGAAAGTCCAATAAATCCGGCCACGGTAGAGAGAGCAAAGCAATTGTTTTCAGACGTTGCATCCACTGCAATTGATGGTGGGAAACACAGGTCGAATTGAGTACTCGACACCTTTAGGCGGGATAAGACCTTTGAAGAACAAACAGCATCGTGTCTGGATGCCCTGGCCCTCCACTGTCCCAGCCAGCTGTTTTGGTGATGTGGTAATGCCTCCCCTATCACGGCGCTAGGAGGTCTTACGGCCGGTAAATCAGCCCGTCCCAAATATCGGGTCACGACCACAGCCTAGACCCGGCCCTGTTGCCGTATGATTCTCTCCTCCATGGTCCAGCATTCTGTTGCTCACCGCCGATGATTGACATGACACCTTTTCCCATTCGAGTCCACTATAGGCTTCCTTCTTCCAATGCCTTGACATTCGGTATTTCTCTTCGACCCGTCGACCAATGCACTACCGTTTGAACACGAAGATGCGCCAAGGCCATCGAGACAGACAGCTTGCCTGTCATGCCGACCTCTTCATCACCCTACGCGAACCACATTACCTTGCATAGGCGCCGGCATCCTTGACACAGTGTCGAGAAACACTGCCACAAGCGATTTTCCCTGGTCACAGATCCGGTACAAATTCTCATCGCCTGGCCAAGCGAATCCTTCCGCGGCTACCGGGCCCATTGCGTTCATCCCGTTCCTCCAAATCGTGTGAACATCTCGTCGTCAAAGCTGCGTGTCGCTTCGTGTACTCTAAATCCCCCAAGAGATGCTATGACAAGATAAGAAAGGCCCATGCCCCGTCTCGGCTCAAAACAATGCATCGTGCCCACGAGAGGCAAGCCGGCATGGCGGTGGACCTCTGCTTTGTTGGGCCAATCCCCTCGCCTTGTTGGTGGCTTTGTTTTACGTCTTGTTGGTGTTGGATGTGCCATCTCGGCGCCTGATTGCCCTCGCCGACAACAACGCAGGCATCGACAGCCCGCGGATGTTGCTCTTCTTCCGGCAAGTCAGTTGGCGATGCTTGCGGCAAAAGCTGTGCCTCGTGCAGGTTGGAGGGCCGACATGCCGCAGTAAATGCACTCCCCCCAACGTGGTCGCCAGCTCAATCTTGCAGTGGTGCCTTTAGTCAAAGGGAATTTTTGTGCTGGTCAGGCTCTCGTTAGTCCTCGCTGCTACCTGGTATGACGTGCCAAACTTGGCCCGATACGCATTTGGACACCGAGCTTCAGCTCTCTTCCTGGATGTGGTATGCCCAAATATCGTAGCCGACAGGAAACATGAGTAACCTATGATGTGCCAACGAGGCTCAAAACAGCCCGTAGAACCCTATGCCCCGTCACTACTACCAGCGCGGTGGCCGACAATGGCCAGACGCGGCCCATTATCTCAACGGCGGAACCCCATCTGACCGCCATATCAAGACTCGACTTGGCGTCATATCGTAGACGAAAGAGGTGTACCGGGGTCGAAAGTAAACCCTGCTGGGCTACTGCAAGTCCCCTTGCCGAAGAAGGTATGCTCCGCAGAGCTGGCCGTCTGGTGTTGGCCCAAGCACAGCCGCCGGCAATAAACCTCAAGCGCAGCGGCGCTTGGGGCATACAAGTTGGACAGTGAAGCAACATTAAACCAGAAAAACAGGCAGGGGTTTCATGCTCGAAGGATCGATGTGGCTTTGCGATGCTATGTTGCTGTCATTCACATGACGAGCAGGGCACCGAGTGAACGGTAACACTTGGCCTTCGCCAACAAGGAATGCCCCGTTGACGCCCCTTTTATTTTAGACAGGTCTGTTGGGACAAGAGCCGTGGAATGGAAACCAGGCCCGAAAATGAGCTCATTTGTATTCTGTACTCTGAGGCAGACTTCCAGGGCTGTGCTTGACGGATGATACCTATACTGGTATCATCGGCAACTTACTGACCATGACATGGCTGGTGCCAGAGTGATGCACTGGTGACATTGCCAACGCCACCTGCGGTTTGCTAGCCCCGGCTTTCTACTGATCTCACTACCTCTGGCACGGCACATTACTCGATCTCCTCTGGTTTGGCCCAGTGGAGCAGGATGCCTGACTGCATTACTTCCGTTGTGAAAATGCAAACGGGGTGTTTGTACAGGCAGTAGTGACAGCGCTGAGAATCCAAATTCGCGCGTCGAGGCTTACGAGCTGAACCAGACGCCGACTTCAGTCAACGGAGCAAAAGATCTGGCGTTCGTACAAGCTTATCAGACATGCTTGCCGTGTCCTAGCCTTGGCGCATAGTCTCAGTGCCTGCTCTGCTCCGTGACTCGAAAACCTCCTTCCAGTGTACCCTTAAACGCCTTGCAATGCTTTGTTCGTGTTTGTGAAGACCCTAGGTCATTCGAATGGCCGTCTGGATGCGCCTACTTATGCGGGCAGGTTGTTCTTCTTCTCGTTACGACCATCGGGAGTGTATCTGACAAAGTTAGCAGAGCGACTCTTAAGCTCTGGCATGGCCACCGCACATACTTCAGCAGCTTCTCGATCAGATCGACGTGGGTCATGATCATGCGACGGCAGCAGTATCGCTTGAGGCCGAGCTCGTCCATAGCGTCTCTGTCGCATCCGTTAGTAACGATACATCCGTGGGATAATGACCCTCATCGTACCCATCAGCGATACCGTCGTCAATAAGCTTCAAGTAGCGCTCCCACAAGTCGCCAGTCACCTGTGATATCGTCAATGGTGTGCCTTGCGACAAAGGCACAGGGGCTAACCAACCTTGCCGCAAGAGAAGCAGCGAACCGGGATAATCATTTTGGCAGCGTCGTTCGGGCGCTATCGATACTATGGAGATCGAGGCTTCCACCGTGTATAAGAGTCACCGAGAGTCGGCTTTCTCGTAGCTGCGATGGTCGGCGGAGATGATCGTCGTCGCTGATTGAAGACTGTCGTCGCGAGAAAGGCGTGAGAGCCGTGGTATGGAGAAATTTCCTGGTGTAACGGGCTTTCACCGGGTAATTCTTATCTTATCGAATATCGAAGGTGGGGTGAGCTAACCAATCATGTGGTGCGTCTCTCTTGCGGGCCCCGAATTTTCAAGCGGGACTCGGCCTGGCAGCAACTTTTTTTTCTGAAGGCCTGCATCTGGAACTGCTTGTGAGCACTTCTGTGGTGATAAACGGTTGCCTCTGTATCACACATTGCCCTGAACGACAGAACCAGCGCAAAAGGACAACGCGATGGTCGGAAAAACAGATCAGAAGCCGCGCGCGGCAGACGTGGACCCGAATAAAAAGAGGAAGCGTGACGCCAGCGACAAGCAACGAAACTCTGACATCAAGCGCAACCGCAAGGACGAGAAGCAGTCCACGCCCAAATCTGACAAACGAACCTCGGATGCCAACAAGCTCAAGGGCAACGCCCTCAAGGTTCTTTCCGAGCTGCAGAACGGCGACACTGCGAATATCACCACAAAAACTAAAGATCAGAGCGAACTGCAGTCTGCGGGCGAGTCCAATGGCTGGAAGATCTCGTCGCCATTGGGTGGCAGAATCGCTGATATTGACCCCGTGTTCAGCAGTGATGCGAAGTATGTTACATCCAAACTGCTACAACACTCGTCTAACATGAAATAGGCACCTCATTCTCACATACCACACTTCCCTACAAGTCTACTCTGTAGCAGACTCTCTCCTCGTACGACGAATCCCCCTACCGATAGCGAAAGACAACAAAGATAGCCCTACTGCCTCAGTTCTCACCACTCATCTCTCGCCTGTGGAACCAGATTTTGTCTGGGTTGGATGCTCTGATGGAAGGATATGGAAGTTCAACTGGAGACAGGGTATCAAGCCCGAAGATACCCTGATGACAAAGTCTCAAACGGCACTGGACTTCTGCATTACCGCGATCAAGGTTAACGAGGATCTTCACGACGTTGTCTTTGTGTCGGAGAAAAAGCAGAATGATGAGGGCACCATTGTTGCATACTGCCGCATGGGCGCTTCCCACCTCGCGTCCCAGATTCTCTTCAAGACCGTCCGACCAGACCAAGCGATACATGTGCTGCGCGCCACGGCTGATGGAAGATATGTGGTCGGTGCCCACTCCGAGGGTCTAGTGGTCGGCACGATCGCTGGGCAGGACTTGGAACTAGAAGGCGACTTCTTCAACTTTGACACAAGCGACATCGTCTGCACTTTGGATCTAAGGGTCACTAGCCGTCAGCAAGGCCTCTCGACACCCAAAAAGCAAACTGTCAAACCCAGCTCAGAGGTCCTTGATGTCATCATCGGATGTGGCCGAGGCGCTATGTTCTTGTACAACGACATCTTAACGAAGCTGCAGAGCATGCGCGGCCCCAAGCCCAAGCAAAAAGAGGTTCAGGCTAGGAAGTTTCACTGGCACAGGCGGGCTGTTCGCAGCGTCAAGTGGTCAAGAGATGGTGAGCGCTCCATTAGGTTCCTTTGAGGGCCCGTCACTAATTTCCTCTCAGGTCACTATCTAGTCTCCGGTGGCTCCGAAAACACACTCGTCCTATGGCAAGTCGATACTGCCATCACCACATATCTTCCCCATCTTCCCGGCGCTATTGAGAACATCGTCGTGTCACCGAGCGGTGCACAGTACGCAATCCACCTTGACGATAACTCGGCAATGGTCATCTCGACCTCTGAAATGAAGCCGGTCACGTACGTGTCAGGAATCCAATCGGCAGCCCGGTACTTCGCACAGCCTAAGGATACCTTGGTGAAGAGGGTGGGAGAGGTCTCGAAAGAAGTCCGCCACCCTATTCCGGCAGCTCTCAGCCCTCTGGACGCAACGAAGCTGCATGTTTGTGTGGGCACTGGTCAGCAGGCGATGATGTCTGGGTCACAACAGTCAGCGCCCATTCTTCAGTCTTTCGACCTTGATTCCTTTACCAGTGTTTCCAAGCAAGCATTAGCAAGGACACAGCCCACGGATGTAAACATCACGGCGCAGGGAAACCCCATTTCCGAACCGGCTATCACACACATTGCCTTTTCTTCGGATGCGCGATGGCTGGCAACAGTGGACGACTGGTCGCCGCCTACGGGAGACATCGACAACATGTCGCCTGACGCGAAGGAGCACCTTTTGCAAGAGCGTCGTGAAATCTACCTTAAGTTCTGGTCGGTCTCCGCCGAGGACGAATCCCTCGCTCTCACTTCGCGCATCAATTCGCCTCATTCCACCAGCAGACCCGAGACGGTCCTTGCGCTGGCTGCGGATCCTGCGGCGCCAAGATTTGCGACCCTGGGAGATGACGGCCTGGTCCGTATCTGGCATTTCAAGACGAGGCAGACTGATGGCCTGACTTCGAAGGATACCAAGGGTCAATCTCTACAGTCTTGGTCTTGCGGCCTTACGGTAGGCATGGGCAGCCATGTCGGGGCAGACGTGATCCCTGCTTCCGAGGGCCACAAGGCAGCCAAACGAAGCGGCAGCATGAGCTTTTCAGAAGATGGCTCGTCGCTGTTTGTTGCCTTTGGAAGCCAGGATGATGGGACTGTATACATCGTTGACACGCACACTGGCGAGACACGTACGATGCTGGAGAACATGTGGAAGGGCGAAGTTCGTTCACTGCAGGTTCTCTCCCCGTACATTGTCACCCTGTCCAACGACCTTCGGGTCTATGATGTGGTGGCCGACGAACTGCAGTACGGCGTAAAGCTGCCCAAGAGGGATGCTTCCTCGGTGCCTGCAGCTTTTGCTCACCTACAAGTCGACAAGAAGTCCCGAACTTTCGCCATGGTCGTTCCATATACACACTCTTCGCAGATTGCGGTCTTCAAGCCGGAGGACCCTCAGCCTCTCTGCATCGAGACGGTCCCTCACCGCATCACGAGCTTGGTGTCATCTGCAAGCTCCTCGGGCTTTGTAGCTCTAGACGATGCTGCTCAGCTCTGGAGCGTCACTGAGGTTTCGGACCAGTCTGCGATCTCCCTCTCCAAGCCTCTGGAAGATCTGCGCCTCGACACGACGATTGCTGATGATGCGATTAACGGCGACGCCGATGAGGATGATCAGGCCAGCGAGATTGATTTCGCTACGGGCGGAGACAACATGGAGCTGGATGATGACGAGACGCACACCGCGATCGTGAGCAGGCAGAAGCTCGCCGAGTTGTTTGACGCTGCGCCAGCCTTCGCCATGCCGTCAATCGAGGACATGTTTTACAAGGTCACCGGGCTACTCACCACAAAGCCGCTGGCAAGCACTGCGGCTTAGAATTGTATGCAAGGCGTTCTTGAATCTATGCTAGGCATTTTGATGCGCGTGTCGTTTTTTTGCATGACCAGGGAAGAACAAGAAGAACAACGGCGGGAGATGAGGGCCGTTCCCTGCCGACGGAGGTCGGATCGGCTAGCCAAGACATGCGGGGTTGACTGCCAAAAGGCGCTGGCGAAGGGCGCCGTAGACCGATAGCCGGCCGGAATAATTACGCCATCCGTCCTCTTGATGAGATGACTGGACAGTGAAGGGCATATACCATATTCTTAGGTTCAATCCTCAACATCATTCGATTCTGTGCATACCTACCATATCATTTATCAGTCCACCAAAACACCCCCTTGACAAAACATCTCAGCACGCACGCACGTCTATTATCTGCAGAGGGGGGTTGTGACACCTGCGTCAAGTCAGCTCGCCACCAACTTTCACCATGTCCTTCACATCTATTCCGATTCTCGACCTCGCGCTCGCCCGTGATCCCAAAACGAAACCCAAGTTTCTTGAGGATCTCCGCCATGCACTCCTGGAGGTCGGCTTCCTGTATCTCAAGAATGTCGGCATTTCGGATGAGTTCTTCAACAAAGTCATTGCGGAAGGGAAGGGCTTCTTTGAGATTCCTCAGGAAGAGAAGTGAGTCGCAGCTCGGTCCCAAGGCTGCTCCCCACCTCACTATCATGACTGACGCGGATTCAGACTAAAGATCGAGATGAAGAACGCAAAATCGTTCCTCGGGTACTCCCAGCTCTCAGCAGAGATCACAGCCGGTGCCATCGACCACAGAGAGCAGATTGATCTCTCAACAGAGCATCCCGTGCCGGGTCCCCTGGACCCCCTCTACTACAATCTGCACGCCCCCAACCAGTGGCCGTCGCCTTCGGTGCTGCCGAATTTCCGCCAGACGTTCACAGACTACATGGACCGCATGGGCGCCATCTCCGTGACGTTCACGTCCCTCATCGCCGAGGCAATCCAGCTCCCAGCGGACGCGTTCAACAAGTACTTTGACGCGCACCAGCAGCACAAGCTCAAGGTGGTCAAGTATCCGGACCTGCAGGAGCTCGGCCTCGGCGACGCCCAGGGCCAGGGCGTCGGCCCGCACAAGGACAGCATGCTGACGAGCTACCTCCTGCAGGCGAGCGCGCACCGCGGCCTGCAGGTGCAGAACGTGCGTGGCGAGTGGATCGACTGCCCGCCCATCGACGGCACGCTCGTCGTGGCCATCGGGCAGGGGCTCGAGGCGCTGACGCAGGGCGTCTGCGTGTCGACGACCCACCGGGTGCTGTCGCCCGAGGCGGGCCAGGGCGCGCGGTTCTCCATCCCGTTCTTCCAGGGCGTGCGCGGGGATGCCGAGTTTGAGGACCTCGAGACCGTCGGCGTCGGGCGCGTGCCGGACGAGGTGCGGAGGCAGCGCCAGCTGGTCATCGAGAGAAATGGCGGGGAGCGGCTGGATGACGTCGAGTTTACATTTCGCAGGGGCGGCGTCTCCAAGACGCTGGGGGAGGCAACGCTGAGGAACAGGGTCAAGAGCCATCCTGACGTCGGGGAGAGGTGGTATCCTGATATCCTGGCTCACATTCGTGAACAAGAGGCACAGCTCAAGAAGGCTGAAAAGGGGCTGAGTGTAACGCTGCCCGCTGCTGGAGCTCCGCCTGTCACGGCACACTGATTGATGCTATCATGACCTTAAGAACCAAGACTGCAGTCATGTCTGAAATCCCGTGTAGGTAGTCTTCTCTTTTTGGTTGCTTCGTCTGCCTCGTTTAAATCAAAGGTTCCCATGCGCCATCGCTGTATGCCACCGCCCACCGCCCGCACACCACGTGAATCTTCAACCACCGGTACGCCGCTTTCACCCCTGTCGAACGTCTCTCTCGCCCCAGTGTGGCCGATTATGCCTCGACGCCAAAGGTCGGGAAGCAGTCGGGGAGGGTCTTCTTGTGCTTGTTGTCGGCATGCTCGGTGAGACTGCGTCATGTCAGTCAGGGGCCATTGTCATACTTTCGGAGGCGATTGTACTCACGCGGGCGCCTTGGTGGTCTTCAAGAAGGTAGCCTTGCAGATCTGGCACTGAATATCCTTGGCGGCAGCGTTCTGAAGCATCGCAATCAGCATAAGGTTTTCCCGGCGACGTCACGGCGCAACATACCACTTTCAGCTGCGACTTGGCAGGCTTGCCGGCCTTCTCGGCGTTGCGTTCACGCTTCTGCTGAGCCCTATTGCCCTGCAGCACGCATATCGGTCAGCCCCTCAATCGACGTCCTGCCCCGCCAAACAGCGAAATTGGTGGAGGGGTTTCAGGCAGGACTTACGTTGCCCATGTTTGCGGTTGAACAATAGTGTCGAAGGAGCTGTTGATTGGATAAGTTGCGAGGATTTCGGGTGAGGTAGCAAGTCAGTCGAAGATAATTCGCGGCAAGTAAGGCGGGAAGCAGAAGTTGCGGTGTTCTGGTCTGACGACGGCGGACTTTTTTTCTCTTCGGGAAGTAAAGGACGAGGGGGGAATCGCCTGCAGCCTACTTTTGCGCTGGCCAATGCGGGTCGAGGCGGGATCGACGGGGCCCAGGGTCTAGAAGCGTGCGCAGGGATCCACTCTGACTTGCACTTACTCGCTGCCTCGCTCGTTCACTGTTACCGGGGCGGATGTTGACTATCGGGGAAGCCAAATCCCATTACCCGTTCCTGATGAACTCATCTCGACTTCGTTTTCCACGCGCTGCTGTACAAGACAAACTGTGAACTTTGGCTCGAGTCATCGCGAGTGTTTTGAAGCCCCGGTACACATCTTTGGTGCCTGCCCTTCTCGTCGTCAAGGACTGCACTCCGAAGGCCACTGTGGCAGCTATCTGAGCTAGGGAGACGCCGCCGCCGCATGCTGTCTGCGTGATCTACATCCCCGCGGTCCCAAAACCTCCAAAACGATGCTGGCCAACGCGATAGGAAGAGCAGAGTTTGATGAGCTGCTTGCTAGTTACGAGAGCGTACTGGAGTCCATCTCAGCAGCAAAGGGTAAGTGCTTCAATCGCGTCTCTCACAGCATAACTCACAGCATAATTCAAACTTGGATCGCTGAGACAGGCCGTGACAGAAAAACCAGGCCAGAAGACTTTAAAGGAACTCGATGAGTTTCGGTATGTCGAGGCCCCTCGGCTATTCTCACAACATGGTACGCCCGAGAGACCGATGAACCACGACGATGTCAAGGTTCTGGTCGACTGGAAGCTGTAAGCGCTGTGTCTTTGTGCGGCTCGTTTTATATTCCGGAAACGGTCTGACGTATTGACAGACGGCACGGCAAGTTTCGGCCAACTCTCATGAAATTGGTCACATCGAACGACTCGTCAGCCGTTTCACAGGCTATTCAAGACGGAATCTCGACTTTTGAAAAGACGTCGGATGTGGCCAAGGCGCTCGCAACTCTTGCAAAGCTCAAGGGCATCGGACCTGCTACCGCTTCGCTTCTTCTTGCCGTTCACCGGCCTGACGATGTTCCCTTCTTCTCCGACGAGGCTTATTACTGGCTATGCAATGGCGGGAAAAAGGAGTCATTAAAGTACAACATGAAGGAGTACGATGAACTCATCCTTGAAGCCAGAGCGCTGATGAAGAGGCTGGAAGTATCCGCAATGGACGTTGAGAAAGTGTCGTACGTTGTCATGAGGCGAGGAGATGCTGGCGTCAAGCCCTTGACAGCCAACACAAGGGACTCGAAAGCCTCGAAGGAGGAGGCTGGAAATTCGGTATCTGAAAAGGACAAGTCGAAGCCGTCCACCGCGACCAAGAGGAAGTCGGCAGTCCAAAACGAAGCGGCGAATCAAACTTCTCTCAGGCGATCGAAACGCGGCAAGCCATCCTCCTGAATTCTGGCTCTGCCAGAGGTCAGCTGGCACAACGCCCCCCTCCTGCTAACCGTGCTACGGCAGGTGCTGAACCAAGCACAGCTCCGCAAATCGCAGGATTGGAATTACGCAATGGATATATCACAATGACAGAGCACTTGGAGTACGATGCGCTTGACTCTCTGTCGTCAAAAAGACTACAAAAAAACGGCAATCGTCATGCAGTGAAGCGGCAGCGCGGGCCGGGTGCAGGCGTCCAACATACTGGTCGCTACAAGAGTCTAGGCCCCCAAAGGGCCCCTGTCAGGGAGCTGGACTCTGGTGCAGTCCAGGCAGCTCAGCTCGCTGCGACCGATTTTCCGGTGGGGACTTGGTCACCTTCTGGGCTTGGGAACACACCGCGCGAACGCGGGGGAATGGCAGAATGTGGGGTCATTGCCACGCCTGGGGTCCTCCCAGCTGCTGCTCATCAGCGCGTGTAATACTTACTGACTCTTCAACCGTTCGGTTCGATCGCCTCATTCAACACACCTTCACGCGACCAGAGGCAGGGTCGTACTTGTATCCTGCTGAAGGCGCGCCGAACCGTCATGATGGATCAAGACCAATCCGAACACGACGGCCACGACCAGTCCAGTCAGCAGCAACATGATTTCTCATCGTATGCCAATGTCCCTTTCACAGATGATTTGTTCAACGTGCCCATGCCGTCTTATGGCTCCCCGGGCATGGCGTGGCCGGACTCCTTACCATACGACATGGACCAGTTTAACCAGTTCCAACAAAACTGGCCGGACATGGACTATGGCATGTCGTCGCCGCCACCTCCGCCGGTGCCGCAAATGCCTCGAGCACCAGAAGCACCGCCACAGCTGCCTCGGCGCTTTGCACAAATCAAACAAGGACTTGTCGCTGGAAAGGAGAATGCCATCGCCAAGTCCTGGGACCGGCTGCTTGTCTCCCTCCGAGCGGAGATTGCTCTCATCGAAGTTACAAAATCTGACGTTATTCCCACCATCGACTTTGCGGACCTCGAGGACCGTGATAAAGTCACAGAGTTTTCGGCCAAGTTGAAGAAGAGAGGCGCTGCAGTCATTCGCAAGGTTGTTCCATCGGAGGATGTCATGGAGTGGAAGGAGGAGACCGACGGCTACCTGGCCAGCAACCCCGGCACCAAGGCCTGGCCAACTCGAGACCCTCACCTCATGGGCATATATTGGACGCCCGCTCAAATCAAAGGACGCGGACATCCCAACGTCCTGGCGGCACAGAAGTTCCTCATGAGCCTCTGGCACTCAACCGATGCGGAAGCACAGGTCAGCAATAATTTCCCGGTATCATATGCAGATCGTCTGCGCATCAACACGCCTGGCGAGTCCAACTGGCATCTCAACGCCCACGTCGACGGCGGCAGCGTCGAACGCTGGGAGCCCGACGGCTACGGCCGCGCCGGCACTTACCGCGCCATCTGGGATGGTCGCTGGGAAGACTACGATCCCTGGGAGAGCAGTTCGCGTCTCAAGGTCACATCCGACCTCTACAACGGCGCCGGCTCATGCAGCATGTTCCGCATGTTCCAGGGGTGGCTGTCCATGGCCTCCATCGACCCATCAGAGGGCACCCTGCTGCTCTGTCCCATGCTCCAGCTTGCGACCGCCTACTTTCTCCTCCGCCCCTTCTTCTCGCCCCGCGTCCCCGCCTCCGCGTCGCCTTCGACCGCCGCCTTCCTAGCATCCGATAACTGGGCTCTCGACTTCTCACAGACCTCCATCCTCCAGGGTGCCGTCCCTTCCTACACCCAGGAGCTCAACAATGTCCTCCACCCCCACCTCCACCTCGACAAGTCCCTCGTTCGCGTCCCGCGCGTCGAGCCCGGCGACTACATCGCCTGGCATCCCGACATGGTCTACGGCGGCGACAAGGTCTCCCCGGTGACGGCCCCGGCCACCATCATGTACATCCCCGCCTGTCCCCTGACGCAGACGAACGCCCTGTACCTCGCGCGGCAGCGCAAGACGTTCCTCCTGGGCCGCCCGAGTCCGGACTTTGGCGGCGGCATCGGCGAGGCCACGCATGTCGGCCGGCCCGGCACGCAGGAGGTCAACGACGCCGGCGGCGACGAGGCCCTGCGCGCCATGGGACTGCTTCCCTGGGAGGAAGATGATGCGTCGGGCCAGCACGAGGTGCAGCTGCTGCGCATGGCGAACGGGATCCTGTTCCCGGACCGCTACGACATGATGGTTTGACGTGTCGAGACTTGGAGTGTGGGCACAACTGAGATATGACTGATTGATCGCTAGCTGGGCGTTGGGGCTCTTCACTCGTTTGGACGATACCTTTTGCGTAGGGATTCTTTTGTTTCTTTCCACATTTAACGTTATCTTTTGCGCGGGACCGGGTGAATAGGTATCACGGCGGGACGGGCACCGAAAAAGCATAGTAGTGAGATCGGTCGAGCGCTTATGGAACATCGAGTACATGGGACAAGATCGAACGAGACTAGTAAACAGTGGTCATAATAATTCAAAAGCGAGTCTCCCTCCAGAGGCTCGCTCGCTGCTTTCG
The DNA here is from genome assembly GCF_000150675.1 of Verticillium dahliae VdLs.17. NCBI lineage: Eukaryota > Fungi > Ascomycota > Sordariomycetes > Glomerellales > Plectosphaerellaceae > Verticillium > Verticillium dahliae. The sequence continues at coordinate 569,658 of NW_009276916.1, read as the reverse complement.
CCACCGGCTAGCCCGCAGAGCACCGGAGAACAGCTATAACCCCCAAGGTCCGACGCCTACGCTTTCGTTTCCCGAGTCCGTTGTGTGTGCGTGCGCTTTCAAGTCCCGTTTTCTTTTTCTCTTTCCCGATCGGTAGTACCCGTACATTGAGTTTTTTTTTTCGTCCCCTTAGTCAAACTTCTTGTCGACGGGCTCGCCAGTGGCGGCAGCGTACTTGTCGCTGAGCTCGTCGTACGCCTTGTGCAGCTGGGTAGACTGCTTCTTGAGGTTCTCGAGGTCCTGGGTCTTGACGTCGAGCTCCTTGCGCAGCTTGGCAATCTCGCCGGGCTTGCCGCTGACGGCGAGCTTCTCCGACTCCTTCGTGTTGGAGTTGGTGCCCTCGTAGCTCTTGACGCGGTCCTCGAGACGCATGACTTCCAGGATCATAACATAGGTGCGGTTGAGGATGAGGGACAGGAAGAGGGTGAAGCCGCAGAGGTACATGTTGCGCTGCGAGTAGAACTTGCGGGCCTGGACCTCGAGGCGCTCGTGGCCCATGACGGCGGCGCTGTGGGGCGGGACGGTCAGTGGATCGGTGCAGGTGCAAACATGGGGCTTGGGCTTATGGAAGCACGGAGAGAGAGTAAGCTACGTACCCGTTGTTCTGCTTCTCGGTGGCCATGGCCAGTTCGACCTGGACCCTGTAGACGCGGTTGACGCTGTCGATGAACAGGATGAGGATGAAGACGAATGTAATCTTCATCCAGTATTGTATTTTTGCTACAATGGGACTCTCAGAGATGAAGCTGCGCAGGACAAAATCAGCTCGTGTGCTCAAGCAGACAGCTGGATAGCTCGAGGACCGGACATGGGCCGCCCAGGACGAAGGACTGGCAGAAACCTACGTGAAGAGCTTCCTCTTGATGGTGAAAGGAAGAGGGATGATGAGGAGCATGAACAAGGTCATCTCCAGCATCAACAGCACGAATACCTATGAAGTTCGCGGTCAGCCGCGTGTTCTTGACATGGGCTCAGAGTTTTGCCATGCGACATGTGACAAGCTTCGAGGCAACGTACGAGAGTGTAGTAGAGCGTCATCTTGGCTGTTGGTTGTGATTGTGTTTACTGTGTAGTTGGTATGGGCTGCGTCCTGATAGACTGATGTGTTGTCTAAGATCTGAATTGCGGTAGGTGGCTGCAGGAGAGAAGAAGGGACGAGATGGGCAGGGCGGGCTTTTGTAGGAGACGTGACGATGATGTGGTTTCAATCCCGGCAGAGGTGGCAGGAGCTGAAGACGGACAAGGGTGGGGTGAACAGACGTAAGTCAACAACGTCATTGTGGCTGGTGCGAGCTTGCTTGGTGTGGCTAACGCCCGGATTGGGGTCGTGCTGAGGTCTGCATCAGAAGGACGCTCTGTCCAGGTGGGATTGAGCATAACATCCCAGTCGACCGTGCTGCACACGCTGCACATGTCTGAGAATTGTGTACATGTACATGTAGTGCAGGGACCCTGACGACAGAGTGAGAGCACCCCTAGTGCGGGGGACAACCGCCGCTTGGTGGAATACGAGAGCGCGAGGCAATGCACTACATTTTCCCATGTCCGATTCGAAGCTTCGTAACCGAAGAAGACACTGAATCAAGTCGAAGGGTTTCACATCCAGGCGGTTCTCGAGAAATCATACTACATTGGTATTCTTCAAAGGACCATGCCCCCAATCCCGCAACGCCCAGCTTTTCGGTCCAAGTGGACCAGCAGTAAGGAATCCAAGCCCAGCATACACGGAGTCTGATGAAATACACATGAAAAGGCCACTACGTGCCGAGTTTCCGTCTCCGTACACATTCATGACACACACAGCCCTCCTAAGAGTAGAATTGGCTCTTCTGGAAGCTCTCCGCGCTGACATCGCCGACCTTGCTCTTCACTGGCTCAGGCACGCTCTCCACGGTGCTGGTCATGGTGCTCGTCCTACTGGTCTCGCTCGCCGCTGCTTTGATAGCTGCAACCGGCTGCCCGGGCCTCTTGATGACCTCGAGGTACGTAGCCGGGAGGTAGCCGGTGCGGCCATCACGAGCCCGGCAGCGCCACCACTCGCTGGGGTTGCCAATGGGGTCACTCTTGCTGAGCACAGCGACGAGCTCGCCCCGGCGCACCTCCATATCAACTCCCTGTCCGGCATTGCCGGGCTGGGGAGTGAAGTCGTAAAGGGCTCGGCAGTAGTCAAGCTTGGACGGGTCAAGCTGTTGCTGTACAGCTTGCTCGCCCGCTGCAGCGAGACGCTTACGCTCCTCCTCCTCGGCCGTGGCAGCGAGGGAGTTGATCATCTTCCTCATGAGATAAGGCAGGCCGAAGGCAGCGAGGACGAAGAAGAAGAGGGGCTTCCGACTGGCCTTCGGGGGTCCCAGAGGCGTGCCGTCCGGTCCAATCGGCTGGCGGCCCTCAAAGCGTGCGAAGGCGGCAGGCGTCAAGGACGTTGCGTCGGCCGGGGGTGGTCGGCCGGTAAGCTTTGCTAGAAGTGTGCGGATCCAACGCATGAGGGTGAAGATGCCGAGAATGGAGCCGAGAGTATCCTTAAGATTACCGAACTGCTCAGCGACCGACACCATAGCTGCAGGCGGATTAGCAATCGATCATGAGACCCCTCGAAAGAGCAGAAGCGACATACCGAAGAAGCTCGAGTGAGTCGCCATGTAAGTGCTTTCCAGCATTTGCGCAAAGCCTCCAAAGGCCTGCACGATACCTTGCAGCATCTGGAAAGTTGCCTGAGTGCTGTTGTTGAACTGGTTCGTCAGGCTGTTGGGGTCATTCGGATTTTGGCCCATGCCAGGCATGCCGCCGTACATGCCACCTCCATACATGGAGCCGCCGTAGCCACCGTATCCTCCGTACATGCTGCTGCCGTACATCCCTCCCATGGTTCCCGCATAGCCGCCGTAGCCACCCATTCTCGAGTACGAGTTGTAGCCGGCGGCGCCGCCGTATGTACCGTAAGGATTCGCCATGCCAGAACTGTATGCCGCAGCGTTCTGGTTGACCGATGCTGCGAGAGAGGCCGGTCGCTGGGGGACAGCAGGCGCGTCTGCTGATGCTGTGGCGACCGCTGAGGAGCCTTGCGCCGGCGGGGTCGAGATGGAAGCGGCGGTCGTGGTGGGAAGTGTTGTCGGTCGCGCTGCTGTGATTGCGACGGTTAGCACACACCAGGCTTCAAGAAGATGACATTCACGGGCGGACATACCCGATGCAACGGTTGCGGCAGCGCCAGGTCGTTCCCAAGGCTTGGGTGGAGATGCCATAGTACGCTGAAGATGCTGGGGAATAAAAGTCGACTGGCGTCAGAAAGGCCTGCCCGCCTCGAAGACGAGTGACGAAGCCGAGGTGGCAAACGCTGGGGGTATGCCGAACTGCCGGCCACCGGCCAAAGGCGTAACGCGACGGGAAACCGGTTGCCTAACGGTTCAGTGTCTGCCGCTATATGTACAAGGACAGTCGCGCAATGTCGTCCGGTCGGCCGTCGAGGGTTGATACGTAGTGATGGATGGTGAGGGGATGTTGGAAGAAATGAAACATGCGTGAGGAAGCCAGCCGACGGCGAGCGACTCGAGTCGTGGGCGGCCGATTCGGGGGTGGAGCACTGGGGAAAACAGGCTCCTCTAGTCTCTGTTGGCTCATTCGAGCCAGTCTTGGCCTCTCAAGCCTCTGCATGGGCGCGCATCTGATCACGCCGGGGTGGCACTTGCCTCGGCAAGACCGGTCACCCCGTACTTTCTCCGCCTCCCGTGCCGCCTGCCCTCGGCTCGCTGACTCATCCTCCTCTACACTTGCAATGTGCAGCCGTCTGTGTACATGGTACTCCAACCACAGTCTTCCCCGCGCTGAGACTCGGAGGGCATTCATGTCCTTGATGGCTACCACAACTCACTTGGGCGAAGCCTGTGCGCTGGCGGGCTCTTTTTCAGTTGCAAAAGGAGCCGACGTGGGTGGTTCAGTCGTATCAAAGACAAGGCATGTGACTCGGTTACAGAGGGTCCAAGAGAAGTGTGCAACGTGCACGCTCCCATTACATGCTGAGGAAGTCAATCTCAGAGACCTCGCGAGAAGGCGCAATGGCTTCGCAAAAGCCCACGAGTCTGGCACCCTAAGATGGGGTTGTAGAAAGCCAATGCTCAGACACAGCCATGCAGTAGATGTGCCAGCACCAGACAGAGAAAACTGGACGGCACGTCATTCTCGAATCAGACTTTCATTTACCACGAGCTGCCATCTTCTCTCCTCCAAGCATCCAACAAAGTCCAGTCTTTTCACCAGACATGGCGCGAACCTGTAAGTATGTACGAATGTCAAATATAGAATTGCAAACACCCTGCCCTCTACAATTGTCGCAGCCCTAGCTAGCAAGCGAGAACAGGCTGAAAAGACCATTGTCCTTCCCAGTTTGGATCCAGCTCTGGACCAGGTCCTCGCTGAGGCTGGTAGCAAAGTCAACGTCGTCATTCAGGATCTTGACGGAGACTTGGCCGCTGGCGGCGTCAAAGACAGTAGCGACGTTGATGAAGCCGTCCGTGGGACGCTTGAAGTAGTCGGACGATCCACCGTTGACGTTGGTGTGGAAGGTGCTCTTGCACTTGGTGTCGCCCGGGGCGAGGACTTCGAGGATGTCGAACTCGCCGCAGTCGGTCTGCCAGCAGGAGCAGTCGCCATACTGCTGGGTGCGGGGAACCTTGGCGTTGAGAAGCCAGGTGGCGGGCATGTCAGCGTTGAAACCGCTGCTGCCGTCGAGGGGCATGCTGAACCGCATCAGGAAGACCTTGGACTCGCCTCCGAAACCATCTGGCAGCAGTTAGGACTCGAATCTGCACAGGATACAATGAGAGACGTACGGTAGGCAACGGAGCCAGGACGGACGTAGCCGCAGCTGCCATCGGTACAGGGCTTGTCCGAGTATATGGCGAATTCCTTGTTGGAGGGGATCAAGACCTTCTCGAGAACCTGAGGGGTTGGGGAGCCACCGGTGGCTTTGGAGTTGATGTAGGAGAGCGAGTTGCCCCAGACGCTATCATCTCTTGTCAGAAGGGCACCTTGCTGATTCGGGGCATCGCAGTACTCACGTGTCGAAAACTCCAGAGCCGTCACCGCCGTAGTTGCCAAGGAAGACCAGTCCATCGGCAATACCCTTTTCAGCGTCGTAGTGGGCAATACGGGTATAGTCACCAGTGGCAACATTTTCCGGAGTGGACTTGGTAGGCGCGGGCCTGGGGGCCACGGAAGTGGCGGTAGGCTCCGGATACTCCTTCAGGGCCTGCGCCTGGACCTCAGGCGCTGCTGGTTTGTCCTCAGGGGCGGGCTTCTCCCCAGGGGCGGGCTCGTTGGACTGAAGAGAATTAGCCACGACCTATCGGCGGTCTTGTGTGTGTGTTTTTGACTCACAGGGACATCAGTGGCAACATGGTGGGGGTTGATCCAGGAGACAACCTGGCCATCAATGGTGGCCGTAATCCAGTCCTCACCGCGCTTCTCCTGGGCGTGCTTCTTGTGCAGGTGGTGATGGGCGTGGATGTGGCGGCGGGCGTGGATCTGAGACTGGGGGATACCAGCATCACGCTTCTGCTTCTTCTCGACGACGTTATAGACGGTGAGGCGGGCCAGCTCCAGGGGTCCACGGCAAAGGAGAGCGAGCTGTGCGGTCAGCAAGTGGACGGGGCAAGACGAGGATGAGTATCAACTCGAATTCCAGGGTTGCCTTACCTCCTCGTTGAAAGGAGCAAGAGGGCCGGTGAAGGCCTTGTCTTCGAACTTGCAAGAACCATCGCTTCCCATGTGGGACACGGCCTTGTAAGTGCCAGGGTGGCCGACGTTCGAATACAGGATTTGGTCAACGGCACCGCAGAACCAGTTGCCGCCCTCTTCCTTGGCGGAGCCGGTGCACTGCTGGAGGCCGGCGACCATGGCGGCCGAGCCGAGGGTCAGGAGAGCGCTCGAGGTCTTCATATTGTTTCCGTGTTGGGCGCAGCAAAGGAGTGTGTGGATGTGTTGTCCGATGGTTGAGAGGAGAAGTTGTGGAATATTTAGATCCAATATCGCCGTTCCTTCCGAGGCGGTGGCTGGGGTCCAGATATTCAACACCCGGTTTGGATGCCAGTGAATGGGTAGGGTGGTGTGAAGAGCCCAGTGGTCAGGCAAGAATGGTACGGCGTGGCAAAGCGTTGCACGAATACGAACCGAGAAGGAGAGGCAGGCGATAGAGTCAAGAAGCTTGAAGGAGCGGATAGGGACAACGAAT
>NW_009276916.1:526399-562907 GCF_000150675.1 Verticillium dahliae VdLs.17 | reverse complement strand
ATGCTCATCGGGCCCTTCAAGAAACAAATGGGTACCTTGCAGCTGGCATCTCGGCAGGGGCGTCCGCAATCTCACATCAGTCCGCCGGTGGCTGCATCCCTAAGGGCTTCAGTGAGATCATTCGCCGGCCCAGTCGGCGCCAAGGGGAGCCAAGTGCTTGAGTTTCGACTCGCCCGAAAGGGGGTCGTCCAACCAGTGCCAGCCGCTGCTGCTAGGCGTCTTGGGCTGGCTGGGCTCTCATCTCAAGCCAAATTGAGGTGCTGGCAATCGCCGTGATCCAATCTGTTTGTTGCCAAGCATCGTGCTGTTTTCAAAGGTCTAATCCTGAGGCTACCCCAAGGGCTGGGGGGGTTCAATGTGTATATGTACCATATAGGTGTGATCGACGGCGCCAGAACGTTGGCTGCTCTGGTTCCCCCGTCTGGGCATCTGCGTAGATCTTGGCTGCACTTCAGGTGAACCGCCACAGACGGAAGGGATAGTCAGGATCTCTGCTTTCCGGGTAACCGCCTTCCCAGGACAGCTCGTCGTGCCGGGAGTCCAGCCCACTTGATGTGCAGCTCGATCGTCACCCAGCCAGCCACCAGATCGGCCCCCTTTCTTCACGGCGCACCAAACCAACTGGCATGCTCGCTCTCGTGGAATTCCCGGCACAGGCGCACGTGCTGTTGCTGGGGTTCATCCTATCTCGCTGTCCAAGGTCTGAGGTACCCTCATCCCACATTCCACCGCCAACGGGTGGCTTCCCCCGCTCACTGTCAATCACCTGAACACGACGTGAAGAAAGCTTGTGGCGCACAGCGCTTCCTCGGGCTCGTGCTCGTGGGTCACAATCCTACAGTAACGCTGTTGCTCGACGAGCCGAAATGTTGGCCGTCGGGGCCCCTCGTTGCCAATTGGCAACGCCGCCTCCACCTCTGGTTACGTCGTTTGGTACCCGCCGATCTGCTGTCGAGGATGCCGACTCCAAAGGGGGTACCGAAGGGGGTATCGTCCGATAAACCCTCAATGGTTGTATGTGAAACCCAAGCAGATGTCGCCCCGGATCCCAAGTGCCGCAGTAGCCCCTCTTCAACGCCCCTGTGACTGTTCGTCGCCACGTGTTTGTGCTATGCACAAGAAGACGTGGAAATTGGGATGACGAGTCGCTGTCAGAGAACAGACAGACCTGTAAGACACAAGGCGCCGCCATTAGCCTGGAGGGCTGGAATGTTGTCATGATTCGTGGGCAGCTTTTAAACTATCTAAAGTCGTCTACCATTTCACAGCTCTCGTACAATCAGCGATCCGCCTTCGTCCTCTTGCCGCGACCCCTCGTCCGCGGCACCGCGGCCTCCGCCTCGTCATCATCCTCGCCTGACTCCTCCTGTTCCTCGTCTACCAACGAGGTCCGTGCCGCTGCCCGAGCCGTTCGCTTCCGTTTGCTCCCACTTGATGTCATCGAGGCATCCGTAGTTGGTGATGATTCCGAGACACCTGCGCCAGTGTTCCTCAGTTTGTTGACCGCTTCGGCCATGCGCTTACTTGGCTTTTGTTTTTGTCGTGGCGCGAACGACTCTTTGGCGCCAGTCCCGATGCTGCCTTCAAAATAGCGTGTGATGTTGCTCTGAGTGCCCTCCACGTCCCTCCGGTTCATGTCACGTATGACAGGCACCAGCACCTCGTCCGTACGCTCTTCGCTCCAGCCGATTGTGGCCATGAGGTACTGCCGCAGACCTTCCAAGTTTGGTACACCCCACTGGAATGTTTCGGGGCTGTCATCTACTTCAGGCTTCATGTAGGCTTCCCTCACCGCTGGGTTGGGGAATCCCACAGGCAAGAATAGCTTGGTCGCCTGGCTCTTGCGGAACTTGCGCCGGAATGCATTCGGCGCATCGACTTCTTTTGGCCGGCGCTGTCACTGCACATCCGCCCACCAATCGCAAAATGCAGCCAGGCCGCCCTCCGACTCTGGAAACTCGGAGAGAATCTCAACTGCCGTGACAGGGCCCACGCCTGGCAAGCCATCCGTGTAATCAGACCCAAGAAGCAGGGCAATTGACACTAGTTGCTCGCGTGACAGCGAAAGTTCCTTGTCAAGATCCGACGATAGGTAGCACTCAACAAGTTTGTTGCTGTTGAACATGTTCTTGTAAACGCGCGTGCCTCCAAAAAGGAATGTGTCGGAATCATCTGTCACGATACCGTCCACCAGCCCAAGGCGTACAAGCTCGGCACACTGAGCTTCAGCTTCCATTGGCGCCGTGATGTAGGGGATGCCGAAGAGCCGGAGCAGGGCCTGGCATTCGCCCACCATGACTTGCGTCACTTCGTCGGCGTCACGGCGATCTTTCTTCTGCTGCGTCCGTAGCGCCTTCAGCTCCCTCTCGTAAGCCTCGCGGTTTTCTTGCTCTGATTTGTGGTTGAGTTCGCTGGCGAACCGAGCGTGCTCATCTGCCTCTTGGGCGAGACTAGCGAAGAGCTCTTCGTCCTCAGGGTCGCTGTATTCATCGACATCGCTATCTCCGAAGGGATTGTACTCGTCTTCGGCATTCTCAGTCGCAGGCTGTGCGGTCTGCGCAAGTGCTTCTGAGAAATCTGCCTGATGGGCAACACCCGCTGTTTCAGGTTCTTTGTCAGCCGTTGAGTTGTCTGCGACGGGCACAACAGTCTCGGGAGTGTTTGAGAGCTCCCTGATGGTAATATCATGTTCATCTTCCTGCTCCGGGATTTCAATGTCCTCGAATTCAGGTTCAGGCGAAACAGATGACTTGCTCGAACTAGCGACTCCACCAAGAGTGATCGCAGGAACTGGTTCATTGGCTTCGTCAGCCAAAGGAGCTACGCTCGAGTTCTCTTCAGGTGCGGTTTGAGTCTCATTGACTTCGGCCTTCTCGGAGCTTTCTCGCGCCAATGAACTTTGTGTAGAAGGTATCTCTACTGGGGAGGCCATTTTCTTAGGTGCGGGAGCAACCTCCAGGACCTCTACGTCGCTCCCATCGTCAGAAGAAGCAATCTCGATCGTCTCGTTTTGGCGCTTGCGCTGGAACATCATCTCTTCTTCCGCTGCGGCCTCCCTGTCCTCTGCATTGATTTCTTGCTCGACTTCTTTGGCCTTCAACATAGTGTCACGAATGTCGGTGTTGTCCGTCATCCACGGGGGCAGTGGCTTAGGTGCGTTTGGATCAGGCTCTGGCTCGAAACCACCAGCCATGTCGTCTAGAAAACCCATCAGGGGTTCAGCACCGCCCGAATGTCGACTCGAAGGTCGTTCTGAAGTTGTTGGGTTGCTAGGACGTGATCTGCCGGGAAAGATGGAGCTAATATCAAGCTTTGGAAATGGCAAAGGTCCGCCAAATGGGTTCTTGATGTTGCCAGGCACCGGCTTTGGCTGAGTCTTCCTGTTCTTGCGCGAAGCTGCTAGGGCAGCTTGTAGATCATTATCGCTGTCGCTACTGCTGGCGTTGCTTTGCCGACGTTTAGGCACGGCAGCACTGGCTCTGTTGTTGACGATGTGGGCAACCATGCGGCCGCTCGAGCTGGCGATCGGCTTGTTCTGGGGGACTGCCTTCTGTTCCCACTGGGGAACCGCCAGCTCCACGTCCTCGAAAACGTCCTCGACTTCGTGGGTGTCAGAGTTCGCGACATGTTGGCTCCGGAGCGACAAAGCGATCGCCTGGTTAAGGTCGTCCTCTTCTTCGGGGTGAAGATCCTCCGATTGTTGCTCCTGGGGTTTCGTTGACGGCTTCAGTGCCTGGTCACCACCAACGAAGAGAGAATCTTCCTCATCCATGGTTTGACCCTCAGTTCCACGAGTTAATTTTGGCAGTCTGTTAAGACCCTGCACAGGAACGTCTTCAAACTCCTCCTCCTCTTCCATGTCCGGTTCTTCGTCTTTTTGCTGGTACTTGAACTCCAAAGCATCAATATCGATTGGTTTGTGAGCTTCGCCAATGTCCTTCTCTTTGCTGACGACACCAAGCGCCCAACCGCCTTCGACTCCATCGTTCTTCACGAGAATGTACTCGCGGTCTCTCTCACCCGCGATACGACCGCCTCCATTGATAGTCAGATCAAGGCCGGTCATGCCGACTTCCTTCATCAGCAACTGCGTCAAGTTATTCCTCTCCTTGACCCTCTCAATCTGAAAGCGGGAGAAATCCATCCGATTGGGGAACATCTCCTCGAGTTGTTCCTTGCTCAGGCCCATTCGCAGCCGACTTCTCAGACGGGCGGCGTTGAGAATGTTGTATCGATCCGGCGGCGGCAAGCTCTTGAAGAATTCGCCGTTAAAGTCGATCTTGCTGAAGTCGTAAAGATTGAGGTCCTCGCCATTGTTGAATTGTCTCGCGTATTCTTCCAGCTCCTCCACACTCATGATCCTGGGATCATCCGCCCTTGCCATGGAAGAGATGTTCCCATCCATCTTAGGGAGATGGTATTGGTCCTGCTTGCGAAACGTCCGCGTTTGCTGTCGCTCCTGCTGCGACATGCCAACCTCACCCACGTAGACGAGCTGATCCGCATTCGGCACAGCCTCCTCCTCGGCCATCTCGGCCTGCCTAGCTCGCTCGTCAACGCCCCTCTCCGACTCTCTCTTGCGCTTCTCGTCCTGTTCCTCGGCGATTCGCTGCATCTGCACGGCGAGCAGCTTGCCCGCCGTGCGGACAGCATCATCGCGGCGTCCCTCGCGACGGCGTTTGCGCCCTTGAATCGTCTGGCGCTTGAGGGCGGGAGCGCCACCGTCGAAGACGAAGACGGGCCGTATACCGAACCAGAGGAGCTTACAGATGCGGCGGAAGAAGCCTACGACGTGTGAATTGCGCAGAGCGTTGCCCTCCTTATCGCGCACGGCCTTGAGAAATTGGTATATCCAAATGGAGGCGTCGACAGCGAGACGCTTTCGATTGAGAGTGGCAAGATTGGTCGGGCGCGCACAGGGCTGGAGGACCGTCCAGAGGCCATTCACACCCATGACGGCGTCGGTCCCTGGTGAGGGAGGGATTCACAGGGTGTGGGCTTCCTAGGTGCGTGAAGTGACGGAAGAAGATTCCCCTCAGATGAATGATTGATGAAGCATTATGATATGTGCCCTCGAGCCGATTGCGGCCGTGACGGATGGGCAAAGCGATGCTAGGAGTTGCTGTGAAGGTTACAAAAAGGACATGCGTGAAGTCAAGATGCGTTTGGTGTCTCGACCTGGCGGACCTTGTAATTAATGATGACGCTGATGCCTGCCAGTATCTAATCAGTGGCCCCACACTCCGCCTCTTCTCCTACCCCACCTTGCCCACCCCCTCCACTGGGAACTCTGAGCTCTTGGTTGCTAGGTATCGTTACAGCGAACTGTATGCACTGAAGATCTTGGCACTCTGCACCGAGCAGAGCCTCAGCCTCCCAAGCCGGGGCAAACGTCTCCATGCTGGAAATCAGTCTTCCCAGCTAACATTCGCTCCCCTTGAAACACCTTTGCGCCATCGCCAGGGTCCCGTCATGGAGATGGACAAGGAGGCAGCGAGGGACTTCCTCTCCTCGCTCCTCAACAAGAACCTTCGAGTCGTCGCAACTGACGGGCGCATGTTCCTTGGCCAATTCAAGTGCACCGATCCGGTTTGTCCACTGGCCGATACTCCATGCTTTCAACTCGAGCTGACGGCGTTTCTCTGCAGGACCAGAATGTAGTCCTTGCTCATACCTACGAATACCGGCAGCCGACAGTCCAGCAACAAGGGGATGCAGCGCGAGCGGCGGGCGCGAACGCGGAGAGCGTGAAGATGGATATGACCTCGCGCTACTTGGGGCTTGTTGTGGTCCCTGGAGAACACATCGTCAAGATTGAAGTCGAGGAGTTTGCGAGCCAATTGAAGCACAGCAATCCTTATGCCGAAGCTGCGGTGGCATGATGTGGCAGTAGACGTAGGAGTTTGGGGCGATTTGAACCCTTGGAGCGCGCTTGGTGAAACGGAATCACGCTTAGAATCAAACGACGACACGAGCAGGTGGTACCAGAATATTTTTGCATAATGAAAATTCATAAACCTGAAAACTACCATACAAGTGACCCGGAGTGGGTGCAGCCAATCCCGTCGACCAAACACCAAAGAAATCAATGCCCAAGCATGTTCCTGACCGAAATGGCTCCTCATTACCACCACATTCCCGCATCGCAGTGTAGCCACAATGAAATTAGGCATCGTGACGTTTTTATTAGCTTGGCATCCTCTTTCATGCCGCAACTGCCTCCTGTTGGCGACCGCGGGTTTCGCCGTTAAGACCAGTGTCGCTCTCGAGTACAGAGTTACGGTGGTCATCCTCATCGAGCTCATCCTCGTCGGAGTAGTCGTCAATCTCCTTGTTGCGAGTCGCGGGCATCCATGACGAATCATCGTTGAGAGGAGCATCCTGTCCCGACAAGTCGTGCTCACGCGCCTTGATGTTATTGCGGCGGCGAGTCGACAGGGTGCGGGAGCGGGTAGACAGCTTGGAGGAGACAGCAGCGTTCGAGGTCACCCAGCTGGTGAGGGAGTCCTCGCAGTCCTGGATGATGGCCTTGCTGGCTTCGTATCCGTCATAGGCCTGGCGGGTCTCGCCGGGGGTGACGGGGGTATCGTCGATCAGCTCGAGAAGGTGCTTGCCGTACCCAGCAATAATGGCAACCTTCTCGCAGTGCTCGCGCAAGGCATCGAACTGGTAAGTGTAGGCGGCCTTGATCTTCTCACGAGTGATGTTGGACAGCTGAGCCTCTGCGACGAGCGACTCGGCCTCAGCACGAACAAGCTCCTGCTCGAGGACGACGATCTTCGGCGAGTTGGGCTCCTTGTACTTCAGCTGTGCAATCTGGTCCGTAATCTTTTGCTTGCCTGAGGAACAGTCAGCGGGGCGGTGCATAGGTCATACATGGCATCGAATACATACGGTCTCGGCTGGGCTGCACGGAGGCCTCGATGTTACGGATGCTCTTGATGGTAACGCGGTATTGGTCATAGCGGTCGACGTATTGGTCCTCAAGCTCGCCGATCTCGTACAGCAAAACTCCCAACTTGTCTGTGACGTCGGAAACATCTTCGTCGCCAGCCTCACCCCAAATGGAGAGTTGTTGCTACAGAAGGTCTAGGTCAGCAAACCGTGGATAGGGTGACGCGCAAGTGACGACATACAGCAACCTCCATACGCTCCTTGGCCACGGTCTCGAGACTGCGCATGACGTTCTTTTCCATCTTCACGAGCTGAGACAGCTTCTTGGCCAGGTCGGGGCCGAAGGCACCGGCAGACTTGTGGCGGATGGCATGGCCTACAGGACCAGGGTTAGCGTTGTGCATCCCCGAGCAAGCCGCTTCCGGAAAGGTTGCAGGAAATGGTAAAGCAGGAAATGGTAAAGCACTTCGGGCGACACTGCGCGATGAACTTACCAAAACCGCCGCGACCGAATAGGCGACCAGACTTGGTGGAGGACGTGGGAGGAGGAGGATTCTGCAAAAGCGTGGTGAGCTGATGATGTCTTCACTCTCGGCAGCATCGGTGGGTACAAACCTGAAGCTGAGAGGCGGTAGGCGCCCGCGTCTGGCGCATGGAGTAGGTGCGATGCATCTTGGCGGTGTGTTCGTGCTGATATCAATTACTGTTGGAGGGCGTCAGGCTTCAAAGCGCAAGAAGAGGCTTGTAGGAATAATTCAGTGCAGGCGGGGTGGGAAAGGGTTGAAGTTGGTCAATGTTAAGGTATGTCCGGGGGTGATGCGATCGTTTATATGCGAGTGACCCCAGACAGCTTGGCTTTGGGGGGGGAGGGGGGGAGGGTTGCCCGCTGTACGTAGGGGTCTGGTTGGGATTGCGACGGCGGAGTCGACCTCATTGACGACGTCATTCGTCGTTTTAGTGTGTTGTGGCTCCCCGGCTGGTGCCTGCGTCTGCGTTGCCGTGTACACGCCCTTGGCCCCTCCTCTGAGTACAGTTTAAGACGCCCTGGGGCGAAAACCTTGTGCAGTTTGCGCCTCGAGTGACTTGCCCAAAGCCTGAGACAGATGTATCCCTTGCTACCGCGCCCACCCGCACCCGGTCCCCGGAGCCACCGCTGTGATCAACAACTGGGATCAGGTTCGAGCCAAAGCTGGGTCATTTCCATTCTCTGAGACCAGCCGCCCAATGCGGCTGCCCAGAGAATGATGATCGCATGCGATTTCAAGGCGCTGGCGTGTTTCTAGCACCTGAGGGACAGGGGCAGTGCCACATTGGGACGAAATCTGACCCCCCCCGTTGCTGGGCCAAACTGCCTCCTCATCCTGCTGATGCATGAGCTGCCGCCATCGCCAAAGCAGGAAGTTGGCCTCGTCTGATGTTAGCATGGCATGTTCCAACCCTTTGCGCATCTGCTGGCTGCCGGTCGATGAAGGGTTCACACATTGGAGGATCTGCAGCCCAGACCATGGGAAGCAGACGAGCCGAAGCGGAGATTGCAAAGACAAGCCTTCCTTAGCAGAGAATGGGAAAGCCTTCCGTACTACCCTCGCAGGCCTCGTTGGTTTACTGACCGAGGCGAGGCACCCTTTCCATTCATCATTCTGATAAAATCCGCTGGTAGATATCGCGCCGCATTGCCAACCACGTCTCAAAATCCTTCGCCCTCTTGTCCAACAACTTGTTTCCCAATACCGGCAAAGCTTTCTGAACTCGGTCGGGCACGCTACAGAACCGTGGCCAAGCGTCACGAACCCACGACCCACAACCTACAACCTCGGCGGAATGGCCAAACCCTGAGAGTGCAGCGAACAGACAGAGTGATGGGTGATGGGTGTGCGTGTCTAACAAGAGCGTGTTTCCCATATCATTCACCTGGGGCGTCAAAGAAGCTTTCTGTGGGAACACTCGGTATCGCTGGAAAAAGGAAAAGCCCAGAATTGCTTGATTAATCGGTCTTTGATTCCAGCTGAGGCAGTGTAAAATCTTTGGTGCCCTACTCTAAGCAGCTGATGTCCTGACTGCGTTTCGTTTGGCACTGGAGTAAACCCGTTGATGCGGTCCGAGTATCCGAGCCTGAGAGCTCCTTAAGACGAGGGCCACGCCCAGGCGTGATCATGTCTCTGAGCAAATGGAGCGCATCCTTGACAGTCCCAGATATGATGACTTGTTACCACTGCGTTGCGGCGGTTGACTCGGACAGGGGCTTGCAACGTGGAGAATCGTCTGGGGTTATCACAGTGAGCGTGGTTGTCCGCCCGGCCGTTGAGGGATCGTCAACAGTGGACAGTCTCAGAATCGACGCGATAAACAGCTCAAGAGGGGATCGAAGACAGTGCCAGGGCACCCGCACAAGGACGTCATCGACACATGCCTGATCCACGGGGGATTAACTAGCGCTCGGCGCTAGAGAGATGCCGGCCTGCGCCGTGGACTAAGAGGCCGTGTAATTTGCCATGGCCATTGGGTAGCCTGAAGTGGCATGGTGTGTAATTGAAATCGTTCTCTTAACTTGATCTCACCATTACGAGTTTGACGTGGTGGCCAATGGAGCTGGGAGCGAAGCTACAACCACGAGACTGCCACCAGATAGAGAGACAATCACGGAGCCTTGGCCGCGCAATTCACCAGAGCAAGCCCAGCGATGCACACGAGGAACACGGCGCTTCGAAGCATGTGCCTTTTTGAAGCCAGATATAGACACGATTCAAGGGTTTGGATCGGCTCTGAGCCTAGGAAAATAGGTGTATCCGGCAGTGAGCGTGCAAATTTTCCTCCATTTGCCTACCAAGCTCAGAGGTGTACGGCCGACAAGAGAAGTGCTCTCTCGATCAAATGGCCCGTCCGATGCAACACAGCTGTCAGTTCAGCGCCTTACTTCGATGCGGTGTCTGAATCCAGATGAACGGCAGGCAGGCGAAAGAAGACGAGTCATTGACGCTACACTTCTAAGACGCCCGAAGACGGACGAAGGTGTTCTCGAAGACGGACTTCCTATATGTCCTTGAACTCTCAAATTCGCGGCTCACTCATGAAGAAGCGGCAGGGGTTCAAGCCTCATGCTGTAGTACAGGGATGAACCGAAGGCATATCGCGACGAAAGAAGGCACAGACAGACCCGCTAGTCTTAGGACGAAAGTTTTCGCACAGCCCTGGCTGGACGAAGTTTTCGGTCAAGGAAGACCAAACATGTCATAAGACATGAGTGCTGTTAGATCCCTTAAGGCATGGAATAATCATCGGCGGCCGAGGACCTCCCTAGGTGGTAGGTACCTACCTACCTACCAGGTACTACCTACCTACCAGGTACTACCTACCTACCAGGTAAGGTAAGGTACCTACTCAAGGCAAGGTGCCTGACATGGCCAGCACCCGGCTGGCAGGTCGATACCCTTGGAAAGTAGGCGGACTTGATTGGCTGTGCGCCCCCATATTGATCCACATTCGAAATTCTGGTCCACCGAACGTGCCTGACTTGGCTTGGTGGTAGCGACGCGCTCCTGTGATTGTCATCCTTCAGCAACATCTCCAGAACCTCATCTTCAACGCGCCTCGCTGGCTGTTCGTAAACCTTCGCCACCGTCGCCGCCATCCATCTCCTTTACTGGCGTCAGGCTTCGCACGCAAGAGATCTTTCATCGCCACATTCTTGGCAAGCCGTCATCGTCAGCCATCATGAAGGGGCCCTCACAAGCAGATTCGCAATGTCAATGAAGAATGGGTCGCCGCGCCGTGAATTCGGCTCTTCCAGAGCGAATATTCACAAGAATCCTGAAATCCACAGGCTTATCGACTTGACCATGGATTCTACTAGTGAGGGTGGTTACTCCGAGTCTGACGAACCTGTCTTCGCCGTGAAAGATTTTCTGGGCCCCCAAAGACACCGTCGCGTGATCATGCCGCCAGGGAACGAGGTCAATGGCGCGAAAGGGCACCAGGCTATTGTCATCGACTCATCGCCGCCTCATGTCTCTCATGTCAACGGTTCAGCGCCGGAACGCAGCGAGAGCCGCCTCGAGTCTGAGCCTTACGAAAGTCGGAGTACTCCCAGATACGAAGGACGCCATGGGTCTAACGATCGTTGGCAACTGCACCCACCAAACACATACAGTCACTCTTTCACAGATTTCCGTCAAGCCTCTGACAAGGGACATCGCCGCGCCGACGTGAGGGATATGCTCCTTATCGACAAGCAAGGCCTTGTGTCATCTCACCTGAATATGAACCACGAGAGGCACGGCAGCGCGTCCCCTCACATGAGCACTCTGGCACAGCAGCACGTCCACACAGTCTCATTTCCCTCTCCTGAAGGAAGCAACGCTAGCTTGTCAATATCCCATACCCAATCAATGAATCCCACGTCAGCCTCCCAGGCACACAAGGCACCTCCCTTTTCACGCCATTCTTCGCACCACATGCCGGCAAGCTCACACCGGGAAGGCTTATCGGTCGGCGAGAAACAAACGCCAGGATCATTCGGAATGACCACCCCCTCATTCGACCGTCAGTTCCACAACGGAGGAGGTGCTTCCATACAGCATACGCCCACTGAGGTTGGATGGACTACTGGCAAGATCGCACGAGCTCTTGAGGAGCGAACCCAGGATTTAGAAAGATTCAACCAAGATCTCGTTGCATTTACTATCAAATCGGTCGAGCCAACGGAGAAACGCGTCCTGAAAGGCACTGACTGGTTCAGTTGCGTCAAACACGACCCCGTTCCGGTCGAAGTTGGTAACAACGACATGATTAAGATCAAGGTCAAGGTGAGCAGATATTAACCTGGCGTTTGGGATGCATAGCTCTCTAAAGCCTTGAAAACTAATGTTTATACAGCATCACGGACGCTCTAAGAAGGAACAACGCACTTTCCATTTCATGCCCATTTGCATCAAGACAGAGAGACTACGTGTCCCGAAGTATCGTTTTCATCACAAAGAAATCGCGAGAAACGTCCTGACACCAAACACTATGCTCAAGTTCGTCCCCCACATCCGCGACTTGGAAGCCAACGAGGAACGTAACTACAACCTCTGGCTTAAGGAGCTGGAGCGTATGGATGCCAGCTGCGGTTTCCAGCCCATGGGAACCCGGGAGCAGAGGGTCATACGTACAGCAAAGAAGGAGCGGACGGCCATGTTGGCACTTTACCTTGACTACTGGTTGGGAAAGCTAGCCATACCCGACTGTACGAGAACGACTCTGATCCGGCATATGGCCAGTAACCAATCCGACATGGCTATCACTCCGCTGCAGAAATCAAGCTTGTACGGCCTCCACCGAGACAACGGACCAGCAGACACGCCACAAGCCGCCCTGTCAGCCAAGATGTTTACCGAGGCATTCAATCAAGTTTTCCATGATGGTGTCGCACCTGAAAGAGCCGTCAGCCTTCGGGATATACTCTTGTTGGACAAAAGCGTTGACGACATCGTGGAGTCAAAGAAGACTGCGAAAACCGCTACACAGGATGATGCGAAATCACCAGAGGCCTTTCTAGAGACATACGCCATCATGGGGTGTTTGATTTGCTACAGCAATTCCTGCGAGCATGGCGACTACGGCGAGAACAACGAGAAAAGGAACTTCTCGCTCGACTGCAACGGCCAGTTGGAACAGCTCCTGACGAAGAGTCGAGACGCCCACGAAAAGAATGACGCGGATCAGACCATTATCGAGCCATGTAGCCGCGAATGTTTCATCCTCCACGGAGACGGAAGCAGTTTGGGCCAAGCAATGGCTGCACGAGAAACGCGACCCTGGTCGGCGTCCAATGAAGCGCTGCTAAAGTCTTTGTTCTCATCGATCGAATGCAGTGGCAGAGTGCGATCTAAACCACAATGTATGGCTGCCGAGATTCTCAACCGCGCTTGTTGGGACGTCCACCGACAATTGAAAAAGCTCGATATCCAGCTCCCCGAAGATACGAGACCTGAACTGCCACGAGTAAAAAATCTTGCCTGGTATGACCGACACAAGAAGGTCCTCCTAGGGGACTGGCAGGAACACACTGATACCCACGACCACAGGTTACGATACGTCAACGATCCCTGTCATCATGACGGCCCCTGCACTGCGGCCAACGGCTGCAAGTGTGTGATTTTCAATGTGTTATGCGAGCGCTTCTGCCGATGTACCGCAGAATGTTGCGCGTACAAATTTACTGGGTGTGCTTGTGCGGGGAGTGGGAAGACATGCCAGCAGAGGAACTGCATCTGCGTCCAACTCAACCGTGAGTGCGATCCTCAGCTTTGTGGTACGTGCGGTGTGATCGAACGCGCGCATCCGGACAATCGCGACAACGAGAGTATCATGGAGACTGGCTGTCAGAATTGCGCGCTACAGCGTGGCCATTGCAAAGCAGTCACGCCTGGCAAAAGCCAACTCGATGGCTGCGGGTATGGTCTGTTCACGCTGGAGGACATTGCACAACATGAATTCGTTATCGAGTACACTGGCGAGCTCATCATGCACGACGAGGGCGTTCGAAGAGAAGCACGACGTGGTGAAGTCTTTGATGAAGGCTCATTTACTTCTTACGTCTTTAGTCTGTTGGACTCGGAAGGTATCTGGGTCGATGCTGCTATATATGGCAATCACAGCCGCTACATCAATCATGAACAGGATACCTACAATGTCGAACCGAAGATCCTGTACGTCAACGGCGAATATCGCATTCGCTTTTCGGCGACGAGGAACATCCAGGCTGGCGAGGAGCTGTTTTTCAACTACGGCAACAATTTCCCAAACCTGACTAAGAAGATGATCAAAGACAAGACGGCCGAAGAGGACGGTCCAGTGACCTCTGAAAGCTTGAGTGTGGAGCCATTGCCAGCTAAGAAGACCCGTGTCCAAGGAGGTTCAACACGAGGTCGGGGCCGGGGTGGTACCCGAGGAAGAGGGCGAGGCCGGGGGGTCGGTCGCGGGCGCGGTGGAGGACGCGGACAGGCTACCAAGTCCGAGCCGAAGCCTGTCAAGAGGGGACGGCTTAGCGCACGCAAGGAAGCACCCCAGATGCCAGAAGAGGGCATGCAAGCTGCCAGTGATTTGGCAATACCTACTGAAGGTCGCAAACGCAAGCGAGACCTCATTGAAGATTCTGAGGAAGAAGAAGAAGAAGAAGAAGACTACGAGCCAACGACAGTGGATGAGGAATCCGATAACAAAACGGACACGCAAGTGGCAGAAGCTGAGAAGGGTAAACAGACCCGGGGCGACACGCGACGACGTAGCCGACGACGACTCGAAAGCCCGGTTCAGGATGACGACGAGGAAACCACTGAGATGAACACCCCAACTCGCGGCAGAGCCCGACAACGACAATCGGCGTCAACGTCTGCAGGCTGGCTAGTAAATGACAGTTTCAACAAACAAGTTACTCCGTTGCACAAGCGGCGAGGACGACACCCGAATAAGGCTACTGAGGATGTCAAGTCTAACGGCGATTCCGCAAAAGCCGATGACTCGCCCTCCCAGGCCAAAGGAAGGAAATCAAAATCTGCTTTGAAGGCTAATACTCCACGCCGCGGGCGCGATGAAGCGGATGATTGCATCGATGATAACGACATGGACAACAATGATCACGACGAGGCGCAAGCTACGCCAACACCTGTCTTGCGAACTCGCCGCAGCCGTCGGTTTGTGGCTTCTGACTCAGACGATGAAGCGATGCCATTCCCTGGGGACACTTATGTGGATGAGGATAGCATCGGGTCGCGGCTGAGTGGCGGTCGCAGCGATTCTCGTTCTCGCAGGGAGAGGAAGATGCCAGCTAGGTATCGTGATCGCGAAATACCTTGAGGATTTCCTGCCATGCACCTGGTGCAATTGTTGCTCTGGAGAGCTCGGTCTGGGGCTCGATTAAAGGCCGTGCAGCGGCGACCGCTGCTTGAGTTCCTCGAGCCAGACAAGACCACTGTCGTGCTTCAAGAACCGCTTTGAATCAGCGACATCGAGCGTCTCGTCAGCTTGGTTGAAAGGGCCATTTGCATTCTTGTACTAGTATTGTGGACGGATTCCCTGAAGCCCAAAAGGGCAGCGCGCTTCTTCTGTGTTAGCATATATACTTGGGGCTGAAGAGCATTCACGAGCGAGCATCTTTCAAGATAATTAATTAGCCATGAGGATTGGTGTCGCCAGTGGAGTGATAGTTTCGGTTTGCCCCGATCGAAGTGAAGAGGCAGCAATTGTCCGCGCGAGGTGAAATACTTAGGGATGATTCCTAGACCTATCGTTCGAGGTTCGATTAAGGTCAAGCTGAAAACACGCCATTGCAAGCAATTTGACTTAAGATTCACGTGAAAAGGTTTCATACTATTGCTAAGCATATGCAGACATAGAAGTTGTGTTGTCAGCGTGCATAGCTCATAGTATATGTAAGTTGCTATCCTCAGCCAGGACGCTGGCGTGGTCAAGTTGTTCAGCACAAGGTGGCACAAGGTGGCACAAGGTGCATGTGTAGTTTTCATGTTAGAAATCTTTACCAGTACTGGCCAAAGGACATCGATAATGCAGTCAAAGCTGGTTGTTCATCAGAAATAAAGAACTGTCACAAAACATCATGAAATGATTTCCTTCAGAAGCAGTGTCGTAAGTGTGTTGTCAGATGCGCATACAAAATGGCGCTACATTGCATCTACAAGGCTCTTGTGACTTTGAAATGCTGACCACAGTGTATAGCTTTTTTAACCTGTCTTGGCTAGGATAGCTATCAGTCATGTGTTTTGCAGAAGAGCAACAGCACGTATAGAAGTCCGCCATGGACGAGGACCAGCACATGTCAGATAATTGCAGTGTGAACACAATGACTAGAGTCCTCAGTCCCTGCCTTACCCTAACCCTCGCTTTTCGATATCTCCTCTTAGAAGAGCTCGGGAGACTATAGCGCATGTGGCGCAAGCTCCGCACTACGAAATTCAGAACATTTTCTCTTATAAGCCTGTAAGAGATATAACAAGAAGTCTGAAAATCACACCGAAACTCCAATGAGCCGTTGTTCTTGCGAGTAAAGGTCGAAGTTCCACACCCAATAGCTGCGAGGTCACAGTGAGCTACTGGTAAAGAATCAACGAGGGCTAACAACTTTACAAGAACTGATGTCACCAAGTAGATATAAGGCCCAGTAAAACCAGAAGTAATGCAATACATGACTGCAATAGATTCGATCACTACAGTAATTAAGCGCCTGAGAAGGTTCCTCGCCTAGACACTTCATGCGAAACGCACTTTTGACTCGTTCCGTAGTCTATCAATTGCGCAACGCGTAGAACAACCTCAAAGCTCTTCAACGGCGAAGTCAAAGAACGACAGATGAGTATTCAAATAATAAACCTTTTATTCGCTGTCGTTGCCAGTGTCATGTGGGATCTCCAGGGATTGTCAGATATCGAGGCCAGGTCAGCCGCTTACATAAGATTGACAATGAATGCATGGACATTCGATATGACGTACCGCATCCCGGTTAGCGCCCCACACATCACGTCGTCCAACAACTGCGATTGTTCACCAATTGACGACAACTGAACTGTCAAGCTCAGCCGGACCATCGCACATCGAAAATTCCTAGCTGAATGCTCTCCATCGGATCGAAGAAGAACTGGCGATTGAATCGAGGGCCTAATCCCAATCAAGAGCCGCTGGACACAAGGTCGACATGGCGCCTTCAAAACGAGGTCCCTCGGTCTTGGTAGGTGTAGTAAATCTGCGGACAGCTCTGATCACTGCTAACCATGCATTCACCACAGGTGACTGACTCCCGCAACAGACCGGCGCCTCGTCCTGCAGCACAGCGCCGTGATACTGGAGCAGGTGGTGCAGGCCGGCCACCCATGCGCTTCATCTCTGTCGACAATGTCCTCCAATATTCTTCCGACATACCCTCTGGTCAACCTCGACCCGGCCCTGTCCAACGACCAGGCGGTCCCATTGGCGCACGCCGCATCCCTTCTTCTTCAGGAGCTGGAGGAGGTCTACCAACTGTCCAATCGAGGTCCGGCCAATCGATTGTGCCGTCACGAACGACGAAGATCAGCGAGAAGCTCGTCCTGTTGCCCGAAACCATCGACGAGAGAAAGAGCTCAGACGAGGACGAGGACGACGATGCTGCTTTACTGGCGAAAAGACTCGAGCAAGAAGAGAGCCGGCCACTGAAGGACGAAGAACTAGAGCTGCTGCGCAAGAGGGGCCCAATTCGTGGCAAGAGCTATGCCGAGAGAATGCCCAAGGTGCAGCGGAAGGAAAAGCTCGCGCGGTTGACTGCCTACTGTACTGCTCAATCGTACAAGACGAAATCGACGGCCGAATTCTTACGCAAGAAGCACGGTGCCAAAACGAAGCTCTACGACGATTGTCTTTACGCCATCTATGCGCTGCCTCTACTTCCGGGCTCTGAAGGCTGCCGGGTGCGGAGCCGGCCAATGCTCAAAACGCCTGGCAGCGGCAAAACTGTGCTTGATCTTGAGATGGAGCGAAGCGAGCGGAGGGGCCACCAGGGAGGATACTTTCCAGACGACGCCTACACCGGCACGAGTCCCACCAACGGAGATTCAGAACAGCATTTCGAGGACCTGCATCGTGGACGGTCCCAGCCGAATGGCGACTCGAACGATACAACGAGTCCTGATGACCGCTCACTGTCACCCATGAGCCGTATCGCTCCAGATGCCAAGGCGTTCGCTGAAGTGTTTCTCTTCTCATATGGTGTCGTTGTCTTCTGGAATTTCACCGAAAACCAGGAGAAAGACATTCTCGCCGACCTGACCTTTGCCGAGAACGACTCTGGCCAGAGTCTTCTCACGCGGCCGTTGAACGAGGAGGATTTTGAGACGGAGGAATTCCACTTTGAATACAGCGAGAACATAAAACGCCCGCGTATCTTCAACGACATGATCACCTTACTCCCACGAAGCGATCACATGATCAAGCTCTCTATCAGCCACGCCATTGCGCAAAGCACCAAGCTTTGTCTCTTTGAAGAACGCATGAGCGAGACAATGCTCGACGCACAACACGTGCCGAAGAGGCTCGCACTGACCGGCGAGCTCAACATGACGCGAACCGAAATCCTCAAGATCCTCGGCCGGCTGTTCAAGAGTCGCGTGGATATCAACCTTTGTATGTATCACTTTGGACTCTGTCACACCACGATCACGCTAACCCTGCCCAGCATCCAACATCCTCGACGTGCCCAACTTCTTCTGGGACTCGGAACCCACCCTCAACCCCCTCTACGTCGCCATCCGCGAGTACCTCGAGATCGATCCCCGCATCAAGGTCCTCAACGAACGGTGCCGTGTCTTCCTCGACCTAGCCGAGATCCTCTCCGACTCGGTTGCAGACTCCAAGATGAGCTACATCACCTGGATCGTCATCATCCTCATCGTCATCAGCATCCTCGTCACACTGACAGAAGTCGGCTTGCGCTTCATCCTGCTGAGCAAGAACAGCGACGAAGGCGGCAAAAAGCCCAGCGAGACCGCCGTGCGCATGCTGCTCGACGTGCCCCAGGTGGATGTCGGCGCCGGCGGACTAGCCGGGGAGCTGCAGGGCAAAAACGTCACCGTCGAGGACGTGAGGCGGTGGAGCCGTCTGCTGGGCGACGCGGACCTGTGCGGCAGCCAGATCGTGGGCGAGACGTTCAAGGGCGTCTGAGATACCATCTTGGCTGCTGCGCTTGGTGGCGTTTTAGACTTGTCTCTTCCTTGGGTTGGTTCCGCGTCGATCTGAGCGTGGCGTTTTGCGTTTGGCTTTGAAAAGACTTTCTTCCCCGGGGGTTTATGGAATGTTGCAACTAGACGCAAGTCTCATTAGTCTTCCACGGACCATGCTTTCTTCCTTTGACTTGGCTTGACCTAGCCGTGCGTGTAGCAATACAAGAGAGCACATACAAAGTGGATGAGATTCAAGTGAAGTATACATCGCAGTAAATAATCTAGACTGTCTTAATCTAGTAACCAACACCAGAATCCAACGCAAAGAAAGTCGCCCACAAGATTTAGTACATGGATGCATCCCTCAGACGTCTCGGTCGTTCATGTCCGCAAGAGGAACATAACCTTCCGTCTCCTTACTGCCGGTGCGCAGCCTCTTGAACAGGTCAGTGACCCTGTCAACCAGGCTGAAGCCAGAGGCCTTGGCGCGGCCGCCACGGCTCTCGATGAGGGCGTCGTTCATCCAGGCAGGACGCGACCAGAACTTGAGAAGCAGGCTGCTCACGACGACACTGACGCTGCTGCACGCCATGGCAGCACCAGCAGCCATGGGGTGGAGGTGGAAGCCGAAGGGCAGGAAGAGGCCCATGGCAAAGGGGAGGCCGATTAAGTTGTACATACAGGCCCAGGCGAGATTGAGCTTGATGCGATTAAAGATGGAGCGCGCAAGATGCAGGGCAGAGGGGATGTCCATGAGGTCGGTGGGCCGCATGAGGACGACATCAGCGGCTTCCATGGCAACGTCGGTGCCGCTCGCCATGGCGATGCCAACGTCGGCGGTCGCGAGGGCCGGAGAATCGTTGATTCCGTCACCAACCATGCCGACAACCTCGCCTTGTTCCTGAAGCTGACGGACGATAGCCTGCTTCTGGTCAGGGGACACACCGGCGTAGACATCGTCAGGCGAAACGCCCACGGCGGCAGCCACAGCCATGGCAGTGGAACGCTGGTCGCCAGTGACGATGGCCGTCTTGACGCCCATGCGGTGCAGGACGGCAATCGCAGCGGCAGCGCCGTCCTTGATCGTGTCCGCCAGGCAAAGGTGACCACTGTACTTGCCGTCAACAGCGATGAAGATATTGGTGGTGCCGGCATTCGTGTTCTTCGCGTTCTTGTTGGCTTTGCTGTTGAGCTGCTCCGATGCCTCCACAGCATCCTCGGGTACGTCAACGTTGTTCTCGCGCAGGAAGCGAACATTGCCGACCAGGACGCGGTAACGAAGGCGCTCAGTGCTCGATGCAGGTTCAACCAAAGCGTTGATACCCCGTCCTACGGCGGCCGTAAACTCGCCGACACTACCTTCAATCGTTCCCTCAGCATCGAGACTAAGCTCGGTCTTGGCAGCGCCGAGGACAGCGCGGCCAACAGGATGCTCGCTGCCCATCTCGGCAAGACCAAGAATGGACCACCAAAGTCGTCGGCGCCACTCGTTGTCTTGCCAGTAGGGATCGAGTTGAACTTTGGCCACGCTCATCTTGCCGTGCGTGATTGTGCCGGTCTTGTCAAACACAATTTGCGTTACCTTGGTGGTGGTTTCGAGAGCTGCGCCACCCTTGACAAGAATTCCATTCTCAGCACCGACGCCAGTGCCCACCATGACAGCTGTCGGAGTAGCAAGGCCAAGGGCACAGGGGCAGGCGAAGACGATGACAGAAATGCAGAGCTTGACGCACACCATGATCTTGCCGCCGCTATGCTCCTCAGTGAAGACCTTTGGAGGGTTCTTGAGCACATGGCTGAGCACCATCCAAACGAGGAATGTCATCAAGCCAAGGATAAGGATCATGGGAACGAAGTAGCCGGCGAGTGTGTCGGCCAGTCGCTGGATAGGCGCACGGGTTGTCTGTGCCTCTTGTACGAGCTTGACAATCTGGCTGAGCTGAGTGTCACGGCCGGCACGCGTAACACGGAAATCGACACGGCCGTGACCATTGACAGTTCCGCCGATCAGGTGACTGCCTTTCTTCTTCTGAACAGGCATCGCCTCGCCAGTCACCATGCTCTCGTCCACATATGTCTCGCCACGAACCAGCACGCCGTCGGCTGGAATCTTGTCACCAGGTCGAAGAATTACAATGTCGCCCACCTGGATCAGCTCCGTAGGGATGACCTTCTCCTCGGCCGCCGAACCATCGCGATTTGGTGTCTTGGGTTCAACCAGCGCTGCGTTGTCCCAGCTCTCAGCAGCCTTCTCGGCGGCAATAGGATCGGCGTAGATGGTGGCCATGGATGGCGCGAGCGACATGAGACGCGACAGTGCTTTTGACGTCTTGCCCTTCGCATTGTTCTCCAAGTAACGACCGAGAGTGACGAAAGTGATCAACATGGTGCTCGTGTCAAAGATGGTGCTGGGCCGAGAGTGAGGGGAAAAGAATATGGAAACCAGCATGGCCGTGACACTGAAGAAGAAGGCGCATGAAGTTCCGAGGATGACGAGGACGTCCATGGTTGGGGAGCCGTGCTTGATGGACTTCCAGCCAGAGATATAAAATCGCCTTCCAATGCCAAACTGGACGGGGATCGTGAGGGCCATGCAGACACAGTCGCCGAGGAAAAGACCAGGCAGGATTTCCAAGCCGCCAAAGTCGAGAGATGGTAAGCACATTGGGATGATCATGCTGATGAGCAAGACAGGTATCGCGAATGAGAGCGACAGTCTGAACGCTCTTCGCCACTCATTGATTTCTCGCGTCTTGGCGAGCGATTCAAGTTGTGCATTGTTGTCGTCGCTGTCTGCCATGAGCGCATTCAAGCCTTCAGATTCAACTGCCTCGACGATGGCTCGTAGTCCAATCAGAGCGGGTACATGGACAACGGTGAGTCGCGAAGAAGCCAGCTTGAGAGTAGCTGATTTGACACCGGAGAGAGATTCAAGCTTCGCTTCGAGGGCAAGAGCAGAGGTGGCGTCAAGATTGCCATAAACCTTGAACTGGACGGTCGAGTTGGCGCCGGAGTGGTCTGAGATATCAGACTGAGAAGAGAGAACCTCAGCGCCGAAACCACGATCCTCGATTATCTCAGCAATCTTATCTGCGGAAAGCTTGGATGTATCGTGAGTAATGACGGCACGTTCAGCCAACAAGCTGATGTTGAACTTGAGGACACCGTCGACGTCTGTGAAGCCACCCTCGACTGCGGACGTGCACGCTCCGCAGGTCATGCCCTCTATTGCGATCGTCGTTGTGGCGATGGTACTCGTAGAGCCAGCACCGGATTTCGACTTCCTTTCTGGCTGTATCTTGTTGCTTTCGAGGATCTCGGCACCGAAGCCTCTGTCCTCGATGATCTCGGCGATCTGCTCGGCGGTTAAAAGAGTAGGGTCGTGCTCGATAACAGCGCGTTCAGAAAGAAGTGATATGCTGAAAGATTTGAGCCCAGGAAGATCCTTAAAGCCTCCCTCGACGGCTGATGTGCAAGCTCCACAAGTCATGCCTTCGATGGCTATGGTTGTAGACATCAAATCTTCATCGTCGTCATCGTCAAAGGCCGCCTCGTCCACAGCGTGGCGGTTGAGAATGGGTGAGGGCAGGTCCGTCGCCAGCACTTCGGCGTCAAACCCTCTGTCCTCAATAATCTGTTGTATTTGTTCGGCCGAGATGTGCTGGGGATCGTGGAGGACAACAGCGCGCTCCATGACGAGGCTCACGGAGACATTTCCAACGCCTTCGACGCCCTTGAAGCCGGATTCGACGGCCGAGGTGCAGGCACCGCATCTGACTGCGCGTAAGTATATTGCGACTAACCGAGAGAGAGCGTATATCAAGGGACTCACGTCATGCCCCCAACCTGGAGAGTTGTTGTCGCCATATGCGCCGTGTTGGGTACGATGAGGCCGGACGACGTTGATCGTCTGCCACTCTCCTCTTCCCTCGGTGGGACCTTGATGTAGGCGGGCGCCATGTTTGGACGCGTTTGGAGTGTTGTTGGCGGGATAGGGTGCCGCCGTTCGGGAGTCGAGGTCGCTTCTGGAGAAGGGTCTCGAAGAGAATGGGTGGAGGGCCTTGGGCGGGGGATCTCAGATGGCCGCGACTGCGTGGGTGTATTGCTGTGCTATGCTACACTGTTGCGTGCAGACTCATTACTATTGATTTCGGTCGTGGGATAGATGGACTCGGCGTAGCTCGGCTTGGCGCCAATGTCAATCGTCGTCCTCGAGTCGAGGAGGCTGAGACGACGAGATGGCGGCAGCGACGACAATTTCGTAAGCAAAGCGCAACAGCAACAAGCACTGACTGGCAGAAAAGGGACGATAGTTCTCGAGACCCAGAAGACCGGCTTCCAGAAGGAGAAGGGGGGAGGCGAACGGAGAATAGGTTGGGGGTATTTAGAAATATACTGAGGGTGACCGATTGGAAGCCAAGCCACTGCAAGAGGAGAGGACAGAGGCGACAAATGCAACACCACGAACCAGCAGGCGGGAAGAAGGATGACAGAATACGGAAGGTCGGCGGGTGGTGGGTTTTTGTCAGCGAAACGGCGCACCGAGACGTGCAGCATCGACATCCACCGGCCCTTTCCATCATCGTGCCAAGGGGCAGGGGTCCCAGACTATCGTCCCCTCTTCTGTGAATAAGTACCTAGACTGCTAGAGTACCTACGGTGGTAGCCCCCGAAGATGGGCACGAGGGGCCCTGAGCGGCGTGTCATCACCCACTGTAAAAAGACGATAGCGCGTGCTGGTAGGCGGTGGTGGGATAGCTACCAGGGTAAGGTACCTGTGCTCGATGAATCTAGGGGTGTGGGGGGAGGGGGGGGGCGCTTGTCTTGGGTCCTCGGCGGCCAGGATCAGCGCCTGCAACCTGCGACATGCCGGGGGATACGGCGATACTTCTGACCAGCTTCCTGAAAGGACTTGGGCCAATCGAGACTTGTTCCAATCAGACGCACTGCGATTCCTGGTGGCGCACCTTGGTCCTAGCAATGTCCGAGCTGCTTGGGGGGAGGAGGCTCCACTCAGCATCTTCTCCCACGGCGTAAAGGCGTAAAGGCGTGCCGTGCGTGGGGTGGGTGCGTTGTCTGTCCCTTCTATGCGCTGTATTGGCTGCGTTGGCTCGTCCTCTAGAAACGAGCATCGCATGCCTTGACTCCGCGATAGATTGCCGATAGATGTTAGAATGCCTTGCTTTTGATTTTGCTCGACCGACGCCCTCGTGCTCGTGAACCGTTTACACGGAGCCTTCCCTTCGTTGGCTCCCGTGCTCAAAATCGAGTGACACAGCGTTACGCTGTCCGTCTGCTGACCCTCCTTCTCGTCCCGATGGTCCCGTCCAGGTCAGCACCGGCAGGCACGGCTCCGAATTCTAACAAGAAAGCAAGCGCCCAGACCACATTGTTCAAAGGAAGCTCAGGTTGGATGGCGCAGCCTCAGGTGCCAACACGCGGCAGAAGTATCGAGTGTCCAAGGCTGTCTCAGCTTCTCGTCTGAAGCAACAGCTGAGTTGCGCTACCAGCTGCTGAGTTCAATAGATCAGGCTAAGTTTGAAGCCGAATCACCCGCTAACCTCTCAACCCGTTGCCACCCCCATACGTCTGCGTCCCGCCTGTTTCGTTTACCGTTCCAGGGCTGACAGGGTACGAGATGCAATGCCGTACTACCGTAGAAGGCATGATGAGGGCATCGAGAGCGCAAGCACGCCATACAAATAGTTTATACAAATGCTACGATCGCAATCAGAAGTGAGCACTTCCATCTCCAGGAGTGAAAACTGCTCAAGTTTGATTGTTACACGTCATCGCTATTCCGAGACAGCAATTAAAAGGGACTTTTTCTTTCTTCATCGGCAAATCAATCAACGCATTGAGGAATAGTCGGGAGAATTGCAGTCATCGCTGTCTCTGGCCGTCTGGCGATCTGTCTTCGATATCACATCTTCTGGATATAGAAGCTGGTAACCAAATTGCGTGGCAGCCGGTTGGCATGCTTTGAGTATCGTACGATGATGGCCAGATATTGATGCTGGCAAAAGTCGGGCTGGCGCAGATGCAAGAGACGCACGAAATGCTGAGGTAATGAATGACACTGATGAGCTCCTTATCGATTAACGACAAGCTCCAGCATCTTAGCCTCCAGTGAATGCTAGATAGATCCACTTGCAGTTCGACTGCCCCGCGCGGATCACTGTGCTCACTAACTAGCCTTTGTCCAAACAACCACGGACCTCTTGCCGCCTCAACATCACGGTCCCATGCTCAAACAGATCTGATACCAGGAACCCTCCAGGCTCAGACTCGCGGAAACAAACGACTCCACAAACTTCTGAGCAGCTCCCGGCTACGATCTTCCGTCAATCGACACATTCCCTGTCACGCCGGCTAGACGATCAACCTTGGCACAGAAGCGACAGCTACTTGCTCTGGCTCCTTGAGGCTCGTGTCCAGGCGCTGCTTCAGAGCTGTCAGCCTCGTCAGCCCTTCGGCGAGGCTACCAATATACGTTCTGACCCCCCGAGACCTACCTCCCTCGACAGCCTATTTCAGCCATGGAGCAGACAAAAGCTCTGAATGCGTTGGAGGTAATCGCCATTCCACACGCCCATCTCCTCGAGGCACCTCGCTAACCTTGCATAGCCTTTCCTGGCCCTCAGCAAGTCAGCGAGCTCCCCTCGTGCTGCCGCAGATCTTGTCACCCGTGCGACCTCCAATCCGAATACATTTCTCTTCACAGAGCTGCTTCAGACGCCACAGATCCAGAGCCTCGCCCAGTCTGCCGAACACGCCGCATACCTCACATTACTCCGCATCTTCTCCTATGGCACCTACGCCGACTACCAGAGGCAGCAGCAGCAGTCCTCCCAGTCGCTGCCCGACCTGAGTGAGAGCCAGGCCCTCAAGCTCCGCCAGCTCTCCCTCCTCACCCTGGCCCGCGACCGCACCAATCTCGCCTACCCCCGTCTCCAATCCGCTTTGTCTCTGCCCCGACACCCGCGCCCTCGAGGCCCTCGTGACCTCGGCCATCTACGCCGGCCTCATCCAGGCCACCCTCGATCCCGCCCGCCAGCACGCCCACGTCACCGCCCTGGACCCTCTGCGCGACCTCGCGCCCGACTCCATCCCTGCCCTCTCGGACGCCCTGCTCCCCTGGTCCGATCGCTGCGCCGCCACCCTCCACGACATTGACGCCGAGACCGCCGCCATCCGCGCCGAGGCCGCCCGCAGACAGCGCCACGCTAGCGCTCGCGAGGAGCGGCTCGCCGAGCTCGTCGCCGAGACGAAGCACTCGGCCGGCGGGGCCAGTGGCGGCTTCCTGAGCGGCGCTACTGACGCTGCGCGCCGCGCCGGCCACAGCATGCGGGAGCGCGCCAGGGTGCTCAGCAAGCGTGGGAGCAATCTGATGGAGACGGCCGATCAGGAGGACGAGGAGGCCATGGACCTCGACCTCGAGGAGGAGGAGCAGAAGCGGGCCAGTCGTCGCAAGCTGTAGGGGTTCTAGCGCGACGTGGGATCATCACCGGTGTTGCGGGGTGCGAATGGGAGAGACAAATTGTGCCGACTAGGCAAACTGTGCCGACCAGGCGGCAAAGAGGCGTTTTCATGCATGCTTTCACCAAGGCAGACGGCATCCTATCACGAGGGTCCAACAGCAATAGCGGGCACGACACGGTAATGAGACACGGAATTTATGATTTTTGCTCTCTTGTTTTGAAAGTGTCCGATTCTCCAGGGACTAAGGGCCTGGCTCGCAGGCTTCGTTGCTCTCATATACAAATAGGATCAAGGGCCGTCGTGCACTTCCTTTTACAAAAAAGGCAGTTACACACAAGACAGAAAGTTGTTGGTGATGATACATGCCTGTAACATCTCAAATGGTCCAAGTACAGAAGAAAGACGATGTGAATCGCTCGACCAATGGGTCGATGGTGCCAAACTGGATCAGTGCCAGCCAGCCTAATCCATACAATTACCATCTGCATGCCACCCATCCTTATCGACCACGTGGTATCCTAAAGGGAGAGACTGGAAAGCAAAGTGCGAAGTGTGTTATCCTCGATGAAGAAGAGTAAGAAGTAAAAGCAAATCCGTAAGCCCCGCTCGAATCCTTTACGCCTTGGAATATCATTACGTTCGTCAAGTCCCCGGCCTGCCAGCCGCGCCCCAGGCTTCTGCTGATACAGGCTCTGGCTTACTCCTGGATCTACAATCTCTTGCCTGGAACCAGGATGAAGAGTACGCAGAGGGCAGCATCGATCAGAATAGTGACGGCAAGAACCATAATGGCTCGTTTGGCGAGTAGCGTGCGGACGTATGGTTCACGAACGCGGGAGAAGTTGAAAGGCGTGTACTCGCTCAAGCCAATGAGAGCGAGGACGGGATCGAGAGAGTACTGGTATGATGCGAGGAAGTAAACACCCAAGGTAAATGGCAGGATCAGCTTGCAGAGGTTAGCAAAAGTTGTCACAGCAGTTGGTACGCTCATTGCTTACCCAGCATCTGGTAAGTCGGCTCCTGTCAAGGAAGATGAGGACGAAGGCCGTCCAGAAGGCACCGAACATTGCTACGAGACCAAAAATGAGACGCATAACCAGTGTTGGCGGAATAAGATTTCCAAGCGCCTTCATGCGTAGGAAACCAGGGAAGGCATCCCGCTCCATAGCCTGGAAGACATAGTCCTTAGCTACGTCAAACACCTCTGGGTCATCCCTCCCAAACTCTTCGATGGCTGACGTGACATCTTGGGTGATGCTGCCAGGTAGAGTGATTTCGCGCTCCGCACCGGGAAGGAGGAAGGTGTAAAGGATCTTCTCCGCTGAGGCACGAATATCCTGGCGGGCAACTGTGTGGCCAGGCGAGTTGGAGTCGGACGTGACGTCGCGAGGAGTGCTGAATGCTGGACTGGGCCGGCTGTTGTTGCGGCGATCATTGCTGCTTTGTGGCGAGTCCTGGATCTGGTCTTCACGGAGGTAGGCAGACATTTGGGCGTCCTGGTCCTTCTCCTTTTCCGTTGCGTACATGGATGGGCCGGCTCCAATACCTATGTTGGTCATGTCGCCCATACTTTCGAGGATGGCCGAGGAACGCTTGGAACCGGCTTTCTCCAACTCCGGCGTGCCAACTAGAACAGAACGGCGGAGTTCACGGACATAATGGCGACATAGTGACATGTGCTGAGCGACATCAAGCCTGCAACTGGGTCAGTATTTCATCCCAGGAAGGCAATCGTAGGTCCCGACGAACCAGAAGTCAAGGTAATCAACGGATCGTTGTTGATCACGCATGTAGATGTAGAAGGAAAAGAGGTCGACGGGCGGCAGAGTACGACGGCTGAGCACCTCGAAGAGAGTCGGAAGCCTATTCCGGCCGTAGTCGGGCTGTGGTGATGGCGTCGCCATTGCCGGGTCGGGATGTGTGTCTTCCATGATGATTGGGGATGCTCAAGCTGCGGCGATGGTCGTTCAAGCGTGTGTGCTTCACGTATGCTGAAGAGCGAAAGTCGAAGATCGGTTCGGCAGGCGTGGTAGAGGTGATAGTGGTGAAGAGAATGCTCTGTGCGATTGATGAGATCGCGATGGGCAGAAACGGTTGTTTCCTGGCGAACCAAACCCCCTGTGCGACGCGAACTCGTATCGGCCAATTGCTCCTGGTCCGTCGACTATTGTGATCGTTTCGAAAGAGCGGAAGTGTTGCGAATGCGCTCAGCGCAAAAAGAGGGCGTCTTCGTTGAGGTTGTGGTTGACGGCAGTCGCAGGAATGTGACGATGCGGGCCATGGAAACGGCAACAACAGCAGATCACTCGCCAGGTCGTTGACGCCAGGCAGACTGAGACGAGATGGATTGCTGCGTCCGGCGGCTGCGGTTGGGGGGTGGGACCCAGGGTCGGTACGTACTGGGCCCTGTCATGCCCCTTGTCGGCATCGCTCATCTGAGCAGAGTGGGGGCATGCTTTGTCTGTTGATGCGCCGAGTCACGTGCAACCACCCACCACAGTCCGGCCCGCAAGTGGCCAATTTGATTGGCTCGCTAGGGCTTTTTTGCGCCTGCACACAGGATTTTGTTCGGTTTTCCACTTTGCCAGAATTCAGACTCCAGACCTGGACCTTCGCCAGCCCAACGCCCAACTTCCTCGACAAGCCCTGAACCAGCGACAACCACGAGGAATCGTCCAAGATGTCGACCAAGCAGAAGAAGACCGGCGGCAAGCAGCGCTCCGCCATCGCGGACGTTGTCGCTCGCGAGTACACCATCCACATGCACAAGCGCGTTAGTAGACACCACCGCAACCAAACCGCACAACTCCAAGACGGGACCGCCGACGATGGCTTGAGCAGGTCTAGGAAGAGGAGATTATTTCAGTGCACAGTTGGAACCCAACGCTGACATTTTGTTTTCAACAGCTCCACGGCGAGACCTTCAAGAAGCGTGCTCCCCAGGCCATCAAGCAGATCAAGCTCTTCGCCACCAAGTCCATGGTACGTGCCAACTATTCCGCGCCTACGACTGCCTCCGGCCCGACAGACAAAGAGACAGAAAGGGTTGGAGGCAGAAGTGGACGACAAGGAACCAACTCGACTATTTGGCCCGCCGAAAAACTAACATGTCACGCAGGGCACCACCGATGTCCGCCTCGACCCCCAACTGAACAAGAAGGTCTGGGAGCAGGGTATTAAGGGCGTTCCTTACAGGCTCCGCGTCCGCATCTCGCGCAGGCGAAACGACGAGGACGGCGCCAAGGAGAAGCTTTACAGCTACGTGCAGGCCGTCAACGTCAAGAACCCCAAGGGTCTCCCGACGGTTGTCGTCGAGGAGTAAAATTTTCCTCTCTATGGCAATGGTTCAAACAAGGGCGGCATCGGCATTAAGGAGTTGTATGGGTCTTTAGCTTTTCCCACCACCACGATTACTTCAGAGGAAATGCGAGAGAGGCTTGATTCCCCGACGAATCCGAACGAAAATCCTTCTTCCACCGTCCACAACCAGCCAATCCGATGACTGGCCCTGGATAGGTTCGACGACCGATATGATGAACCCGGGGTTAAAAGTGAAATGACATGCGGGGTCGAAATTCTAGACGATGTGGAACGGATGGATTTGGGCAGCGATGGTAGGGGTGTTGGTCGGTCGGTCATTTGATCGATGGTGTTACAAGTTGCTCAGTAGCTTTGCTACCGACTATACGTCTGCCCTTGAGCGAACAGATTCGTTGCTTCGCCATTCCTCCATGCCCCTCCTCGCCCATACCCATGTCACATGCAGTGCTATGCCAGTTCAAGAATTTGAAACTGCAACGCAGTTCCAAACAAGCCATTATTTCATTCATGCGATACAAAGAAGACTCCCACCTTGCTGTGCTCGGGTATAATGCCTTCCCTCTCGTTTCAAAAACAAAACAACACCTATTCGTCCTCGACGTCACGGTGACGGGCTAGGACCTTGCGCTTGAACTCCTCCATGTCCTTGTCCCACAGTTCGGCTGCCTCGCCGTTGAGAGGTGAAGAGCTTCGTGGTGTCAGTGCATGTTCATCCAAGTCTCGCAGCATGGTGAGGCTTACTTATTGGGCTCACCCAGCAAGCTTTGCAAGCTGAGGAGGACGGTCTGGATGTTGTATGCAGCGGTCCACTTGTCCTTGAGAATGTCGAGGCAGATTCGACCGGAGAAGTCAAAGTTGGGGTGGTAGATGGGGGTCTTGAAGAGGACAGTAGGCGCAGCGTAAGGATAGTTGTTGGGAAAGGCGAGGCTCAGCTTGAGGGTGAGGCCAGCGTAGGGGGTGTCATCTGGTCCCTCAATGGTAGCTGTCCAGCTCATGAGGTTGCCGTCGGCTGACGGGAAAGCGGACACGCCAGGCGCGGGCGAGGTCATAAGCTGCATCAGCTCCGTCTGCAACCTGTGACAGAGGTAATCAGGTTAGCACGAGATCCAGCACCGACAAGCGTAAAGCCTAGGACCAAGGAGCGTCGGGGCGTTGGTGGTCCTGCCGCCCTTTCGCGAAGCTACGTACCTCTTGGTAACGCTTCCCGCATCGGGGCCTTTGCGGGCTGTGCTGAGCTTGGCCTGCTGGATGCTACCAGGAGCGGCGTTCTGGCTGTCTTCTGCTGCAAAGTCCATGGCTGCGGTGGTGTGAAAGAGTTGGTGGGTATGGATAGTGTGGCCCTGGATGCAACAGCCGGTAATGGTGTTTCGACGACAGGGGGGGGACAAAGACAGGAGGATAAGTCCAGTTTTGTGCCTGGGGAAGAGGGGCAATGGGCGTTGTAGGCGAATGTAGAAGTCTCTGAATGGCGGGTGTTTGTGTAGGAAGAATGTGGAAGCAGAAAATGGAAGTCAGAGATGCTACTGAGCGTATTGTAATTCGGTCAGTCAGTGCTGGTTGAATCAGGTCAGAAAGGGAGCTGCTGAGGTGCTGAGGCTCGGTGGGCTTGGCGAGGCGGTGTTTACTGCAACCAGCAGTCACCCGCCCGGGGCAACCGCGATTGGGGGCTCTGCCAGCCAATAGATACGCTAAGACGCGTGAGGCGGGGTTGTTTCGAATTGGTGTACGAATGCCCAAACACCACTCGTGCAACCTCTTTACGCGTTCAGGACGCGGTTCTGTGTACCACTTTGAATGCCGCCAGCATGGTGAGGGGCTTTTTTTTTTTCTTGTTGTTTACTTGCACGCACCTTCCTCTCTCCTGAATCATATCGCCAGCCAGACATGCAGCCCAGGCAGCGACGGGATATAGACTGTTCACAACAGCCTATCAGGCATCCCTGGCCTCCACTTTTGGTCCCCGTTGATGGTGCGCAAGTTACTTGCCTAGGTACCTGGGTACCTGAAGGCAGTCATCAGTGCACTCACCGTCTCAACACCATCCCACTTGCTTGATCGAAATGTCGTGTACCTAGAACCATCACACATAACCATCTCGAGGTGACGGGGCTGGCAATCGACTAATTCACAATGGCTCAGTCCCAATTAGACCCTCTCCCCAATAACCTGCCCTTCAGGATCGTGTCCAAAACTATTGGACGGGGAGCCTATGCATCGTGCGTCTTGTCTCCGCCTTCTGGCTCCCCGTGAACGCAACAGAGATCTAACGTTGAATAGCATCAAAAAGGCCATACCCCTCGATACAACATCGCCAATCTTTGCTGTCAAGCTCATCCACAAGGACTATGCTGTCCGCCAAGGCCGCGTCTCTGCCAAGCAGATGCTGATGGAGGTCTCCCTTCACTCTCATGTTGGCCAGCACGCCAACATCATAGAGTGGTTCGCCACAGGAGAAGACCACATCTGGCGATGGATCGCCATGGAATTCGCCGAGGGCGGAGACTTGTTCGACAAGATTGAGGCCGATGTTGGTGTCTCTGAGGACATTGCACACATCTACTTCCTCCAGCTCGTCAGCGGCGTGAGCTTTATGCACTCCAAAGGCGTCGCCCACCGAGACCTGAAGCCAGAGAACATCCTCCTCTCTGAAACGGGAAATCTCAAGCTCGCAGACTTTGGCATGGCGACCATGTTTGAGTACAAGGGGCAACGCAAGACCAGCTCGGCCCTGTGCGGAAGCCCTCCTTACATCGCTCCGGAGATTCTTGCCTGTGGCCGCTCCGATAAGAACGGAAAAGCAACAGCCAAATACTCGCCAGATCTCGTAGACATTTGGTCGTGCGGTGTGATCCTCTTCGTTTTGTTGGTGGGCAACACTCCATGGGATGAGCCATCTAAGGGCAGCTGGGAGTATCAAGAGTACCTCCGAACCAAGGGTCGCAGCACAGATGCCCTTTGGGATCGACTCCCTGCTGAGGTGCTTTCACTCCTCCGCGGCATGATGAGCGTCGACCCCGCAAGCCGATTTTCCTTCAGCAAAATACGCCAGCACCCTTGGTATACGAGAAACAACACGTTGATGACCGGGGACGGCAAGGTCGCTGACCCGCTCACTTTGGCCACTCAAATGCTGCAGAACCTACGCATCGATTTCAGCCAGCGGCCCTCCCAACTACTCTCATCAACCGCGGGCGACTCCATGGACATTGACGGCTCAGGCGTACCGGACAAGCTTTCGTCTACCCAACCTGAAACACACATTACCGACATAGACTGGGACTATGAACGCCCTGCCCTGCGTTCCGTTGGCTCCATGGCCATCTCTTCGACACAGCCAGCGTTGCGTAGTGACACCAGCACCTTCCCCAAGTCAAACGGTCGTAGCCAGGTGTTAGACCATCTCGTCGATGAGCCCACGATGAGCCAATTCTCACAAAACCCTGGCATCCCCTTGACCCTGACCCAGGCTGCGCGCCAGTTCCGCGACATTGTACCAGCCGAGTCTCTGACGCGCTTCTTCTCCCACATGTCGCCGCAGCTCCTCGTGCAAGTGCTCGGCGATGCCCTCCATCAGCTTGGCGTTCCCTCACCTCCCGTGACGCCAAGCTTGTACGCAGAACACGTCGCCACCGTCCGCGTCCGTACCCTAGACGGTCGCAAGCAGAGCCTTCACGGCGAGATTCAGGTCCACCGTCACCAGCTGCCTGACGATCAGGAACTTCTGGACGTGCGGTTCGTCAAAATCAAGGGCGACCCTCTCGAGTGGCGTCGCTTCTTCAAAAAGGTGGTCGTACTGTGCAAGGATGTTGTCTACGTCCCGGACGCATAGGAGAGGGACCTGTTGAAAGGAGGCATCAGGGTCTTCTTGCGGTCTTCTTCACAGGCGGATCCAAGCGGGCCCATTTTCAGAATCAAAACTACAATATCAATTCACGACAGGAAGGATACCCGAAGAAGTTAAGAATCAGTAGTTTTAAACCCTTCCCTTTCAAGTGTATCGCCGCTTCCATACAGTGATCTGACAAATAACCCGCTATAATTGTGGTAACTCAAACGTTGTCATCCTCGCGGTCCGTCCCTGCTCTTCCGTCAATGCAGCAGCAGAAGAATAAGACCTAGCGATCAGCGGGGTCCTCAAATTCCCTGCCATGCGGTGGCTGTCCATACGTGCGGTGTGTAGAGCGTGGGGAACGTGAAGCCGAAGGGGATCTGCCTTGTTGCTGGCTTTGTGAATTACCTTGTTCGAGACCTTCAGGTGCTGCGCCGGTCGAGGCCCGGGCCGTCTGCCTCGAGAGAGCCGCACGTGCCGGGCGAGGTAGCGGGGGGAAAAGTTCTGGCCGGGGTATTCCTATCCAGGGGCGCCGGGAGGGGGACGGCCTCCGGCCTCTGCCCCGGCGTCCTCCGACTTCCTCGTCTTGATCGGCAGTTGTATGTTGAGTCAATGGAGCAAAGGGAGTGTTCTGGGCCCACGAGTTGCCGAAAGGATCTACCACAGTGGTACTCGGCTGCATGGAACGAGATGACGGCCTCCGGCTGCCAAGGCCAGGTTGTGGGACGAAGCTAGCAGGCCATGGCCGGCTTGGCGTTGAGCTGTTCTCAAAATCATCTTCCGTCAATCTTTGATTGATCATTTGCATGCGTCGAACGAAGCTACCAGGCCAGGGCCGGTTTGGCGTTGAGCTGTTCTCGAAATCGTCTTCCATCAACATTTGATTGATCATTTGCATGCGTCGACGAGCCTCCTCAGGCCTCCACGCGGATCTCAGCTCCGTCTCGTCGACTGCGTACGCCTGGAAGGGCCCAAAG
Source organism: Verticillium dahliae VdLs.17 (assembly GCF_000150675.1). Taxonomy (NCBI): domain Eukaryota; kingdom Fungi; phylum Ascomycota; class Sordariomycetes; order Glomerellales; family Plectosphaerellaceae; genus Verticillium; species Verticillium dahliae. The sequence goes on along the minus strand of NW_009276916.1, from coordinate 528,720 downwards.
TTCCATGGAATATCATCGAAACGACGGCCTCCGCGGTCCGGCTCTTGTGTTTCTTGTCGGGCTTCGCTCGCTCTGTTGTCCTCGTTTTCCTGTCTCTGGTGATATTGACTACGGCGCTCGCGTACCGGCACGCGCTGTCCCCGGCCGTTGCCGTATCGTGGACACTGGTGCGTGAAACGGAACGGCTCTCCGCAAAGGAAGCAGAACTCGGCGCCGCAGCGGCATCTGCAATGATACAATCAGTCTCCATTTCATCATTGAATCAACAGAAAAGCCCCCCCCCCCCCCGGGATATAAACTTCATGATGACACCAGGGGATAAAAGGCAACCAGGGTGAACTTACGTTACGTGGTTGCAGCCGGCAGTCAGCTCGATGATCCGACTACACCGGGGGCAGCTCGACCACCCCTTCTCATCCATGAGATCCTTGAGCATCTCATCCTCCGCCTCTTCAGTGCAGGGCCGTCCTGGATGTGAGGCTCGGCGGCAGGCACGGCATGTGTTGTCGCCACAGACCAGGCAGGTGGCATCTGTTTGCTCACCGGGCCTCGCCGGGATGAACTCGCCACAAGCCGGGCGGGCACAATGAATCTGCTCGCCGACGGGTGTCTCGTTCTGCTGTCGGGCCTGCAGCCAGAGGCGCAGCACGTCGGGCAAGTCCAGCCAGGCGATCGTCGACTCGTCGAGCGGGTCGCAGCATTTGGGCGGCCAGACGGCACCGGGACCCAGACCGCTGACGAGCTGTCGGCAGAGACACTTCTTGCACCAGACGTGACCGCACGGCAACTTGATCTGTCTGTCAGGGTCCGTGGCCTCAAGGCAGATGGAGCACACGTCGCCCGTATCACGTCCTTTCCTTTCGTCAGCTTCGTCACCGGAGTCGGCCACGGCCTGGAGATGGGCCAGTATTCTCTTCCTCTCCGCTTCAGCGATCCAGGTGGGCTGTTCCGTGTCCCTTTCCGCGGCAGGAGGCTCAGTCGTGGTGGCAGAAGTCGAAGCAGAGGCGCGCACCTGATTCTGCACGCTCCTCATTATGGCAATGTTGATCTGCTCATCGCTAGCGATCCCGAGAGCCGTGTCGATGGCTTGAGAGACTTCGTATTGCGTGCCGGGGTTGTTGAGATTGATGAGTCCAGACCTGAGCACAATGGCCAGGACCTCCTCGTCGAGGTCCTCCAGACGACTCATGCTGTGTTGGACGTGCTTTTTTACCTGCTCTCCGTTTTTTGTTGTGCTTGGTACTCTTGCTTGCAATGCTTGACTCTGTTGTCTGGATCAGTGTGCTCCGATGGTACTTGTTCTTGTCTCTGTCTCTTGGTTAAGGAAGGCTTTCCTTTAACAAATATACTGCTGTGTATCACGGCCGAGGCTGTGAATTTCGGAGATTCCTGCATCAACCGAGAGCTCCAAGTCAGCTGTAAGAACAGAGAGGCGTGCCAGGAACCGGAGCAGCAGCCAGGAAAAATCAGCAGGAAGAGGACGCAGCGTTGAAGAAAAGGACAGCAGTGGTTGGGAATGAAGCCAAGGCAGCGGCCGGAATTACATAGAAGACCCTAGACCTCTTGCTTCGCGGTCGTCGTGGAAAGGAAAAGCGATGCACCTGTTCGTGATCACATATGTGTCGCCGCGGCGACAACCCAGAAATGCGCTGTTGAGTAAACGACTGGGAAAAGCAACAGTAATGAGCTCCGCGGGCCGATCGCAGTCATTCCTACTACACACAAGTCATAAAGACAGCAAGACGTGGCCGATGGTGAACAACAGGTAAGCTTCTAAGTGATACTCTCGATTGCATGAAGAAAGATGCAGGATGATGTTCATTTCGCTACGACTAGATCTTCACTGTCGTCGATTTTTTTGTGAAGCGTCTGCCCATTCACAGACAGTTTCAAAAGACAATGATGATGAGATTTTGATGGTAATCAAGACTAGAAAACCCGGCTTCCTAACACTCGTGTGCGTCAGGTACAAATGGCGTGGAAAGCCTTCATGATTTGATGCATGTTGTCAAGGATATCTATCTTAGCCGGCACAATAGAAAGATGCATGGCCTGACTAGGAGAAACCAGGAGACAGACAACCTCGTCACTAGAGACTACCACGCAAATTCCCCCGTGTAAACCCTTTGTACGATCCACCATGGTAGTCAAAGATTCACGAACCAGTCACATGTCACTCGCGGCGCAAGCCCTTCATCACCATTCCTCTTACATGATCGAATGATTCCATTGTGCGAAACTATGCAAGCTGCCAAACGGCCCCTTTCAGTGTGCTGAACGCAGCCTGGTTACTCTACGCCGTGCTCGGACGGCATGCTGGG
>NW_009276916.1:524158-526299 GCF_000150675.1 Verticillium dahliae VdLs.17 | reverse complement strand
GCCTGTTAGAGACATGATGGACTTTCCGCGTCGAGCACGTTATCGAGTATGTAGTACGCACGCCGTTGATGTAATGAATTGCCCAAACATGTTCCGGTCAAGTCCTCCGTCCTCGAGGCCCGACCTCCAACCCATCCCGTCCCGGCCGTTCCCTTACCTTTGAACTCCGTTACTTCGTTAACTCCGTCGCTGGTAGCTGATATTCGGTATATGGTATGATACGAGAAAAGAGAAAAGAACGAAGGTGATCCTAATGACAACAGCGATTCATGCTTTGGGGTATAGATCAATAACTAAAATCAACGTTGCCCAACTGTGGTTGTGTTTTGTTTTCTGACGTCGACGATGACGTGCTCCCAGAACCCCCCGTCCCTGGTGCTGATGGCGCATTAGAGCTCGACTGAGTTGTTGACGCCGATGACGTCTGTTGTAGTTCGTGTTCGGGGTGAGGCGGCACCCCGCTATCAGACCAGCCCTCTGTGAGCAGCTGTTGAAAGCTCCAGCTGGGCTCGAATCGCGTGCTGTTCCAGGCGTAGTCGATGCGTTCGTACATCTCGTCAATCTGCTCGAGACTGACCTTGCTGGTCTCGTATACCATGCACCATACGAATAATAATGCGATGATGCAGAAGGCGCCCCAGAGGAAGAAGATTTTGGGCCCGATGTTGTCGGATCCAGGCTCATCCGTGACCATGAACGGCGTTCCATAGGCAATGGCAAAGTTCAGCAGCCAGTTGGCAAAGGTGGATACGGACATGGCCTTGGCACGGATCTTCAGGGGGTAAATTTCGGAAGTGACAACCCACGTCACCGGGCCCCAGGAGGCCGCGAAGAAGAATATGTTGATGGCGCAGAAGACGATGAGGATGATCTGCGAAGCCTGCCGGAGATGGGCTCCTGCCGCTGCCGAGAAAGAGGCGATCAACAGCTGGCAGATGGCCATACCAATAGCGCCTACAATGAGGAGCTTGCGGCGACCCCACGTCTCGATAACCAATAGGCCCGGGATGGTGGAGCAGACGTTGATAATGTGAAGGATGAGGGACTTGAGGTAGGGGTCATCGACATTGACACCGTCAAAGAAGGTGGTGCTGTAGTACATGATAAAGTTGATGCCAGTGAGTTGCTGCAGCATCTGCAGTCCGCAGCCGGTCAGGGTACGTCGTCCGAGGTGCGGGTGGCCGGTAAAGAGCTCGAGGTATGAGTCGGGGCCCAAAGTGAGTTCATATTCGTGGTTGGCCACGATCTCGCGTAATTCGTCCTGGAGGGCCGGATGAGTGATGTCGAGGCGGCGAAGTCGACTAAGCGAGAGGCCTGCCGCCTCTTGCTTGCCAGACTTAACCAGATAACGTGGGGTCTCGGGTAGAACGAGAAGACCGGCAGCCAGTACGACAGCCCATACAAGCTGGATGCCCAGTGGTATGCGATAGGCGGCAGGTGTTTGCATGTGCTGGGTTAACATGTTCACGCTCGAAGCCCAAAGCAAACCCAAGGTGATGGAGAATTGATAGGCGCAGACGAGTGTTCCACGTATCCATTTTGGAGCCATTTCAGACTGGTAAAGGGGGACGAGGACAGAAATGGCGCCTACTCCCACACCTGCGAAGAACCTGCGTCGGGTCAGCCCCAGGTATGACGAATCTCGCGGCTCAGGGCCAGCCGCAGATGATGCTTACCTTCCGACAAGAAGCATGTCAATATTGTGCGCGCAGACTTGGAAGATACCGCCGAAGGAGAAGACGCCGACGGATGCAAGTAAGGACATGCGACGGCCGATGGTGTCGCCTGCCGGCGCAGACAGCAGTGCACCGAGGGCCGTGCCCGCGCTGAGGATGGCGACGATGATGGAGGACTGGGCGGCCGTGATGATATATCGTCCGTCGGCTCCTTGAGGCACAGTGGTAAAGTCTCGTCGGAAAGCCTCCATGGCCAGAATGCCGTTTATCGTGCTACATGACGGCGAAACACCAGTTAGTCCAGGGTTCCTTCGTCGTGATATTTTCACGGTTTGTAGTCGCAGTGATCGCGCGTTCCCTCGGTCGGCACGATCGTGGCTGGTACGTGCTTACCCTGTATCATAGCCAAAAGAGGCCGGCCAGAAGCGACGAGGAGACCGGACCATGATGGCCGGCTGACGAGCC
>NW_009276916.1:522786-524024 GCF_000150675.1 Verticillium dahliae VdLs.17 | reverse complement strand
GCGTCCAGAGGCGACGGCAGGAGATTGTCGTCGATTTCGAAGGACGACCATTTGACCGCAGCGGCCGCAGGTTTTGGCGGGGAGGATGCGATCGTGGTCGTGGTCGTCGGGCTTGATTGAGGTCGTAGTCGACAAAGTGTATGGAGGTGAAGAGTGACAGACGAGAAGTCCGGGTCACCCGACAGGACGAACAGGTGTGGGTAATAATGGATGGGTTCGGCTGGGCACTTCTGGGGGGGGGGGAGAGGAGGAGGAGTGGGTGCCTCCTTAGGTACCTAGTGCTTGGTGGTACTGGGCGCTCGCTGGGTGCCGGGTTACTTTGGCTGGCCGTCAGAGTGGGCTGGGTTGCTTTACTGGGGTTGGGCTGGGCCTGGGCGTGTGTGGGACCTCGATGAGAGGCGAGCAAGCTGGTAGGTGACTTTGACGGGGGGCCACGGGGTGGGCAGACGGAAGACGGGAGACGGGGAAATGTTGACGTGGAGGGGGGCGGATGCTGATGGGCATGGGAATGGGAATGAGAAGGGGGGAAAAGCCAGAAGCGAGAACGAGGGGGGACACTGCAAAGCCTCGCACGCGCCAGGCACCTCACCAGGGCACCTGGAGGAGGGAGGCAGGCAGGCAAGGCAGGTACCTGGAGACGGTGGGAGAGACGGCAAGACGGGCACACACACAACTAACACACACTGGAGGAGGTACACACACACACTCAGAAAGAGGGACCGAGAGAGAGCGAGAGAGAGAGAGAGAGAAAGAGAGGGTCGAGGGATCAACGAGGTTTTCTAGGTAGCCCTGCCGCTGTAACTGTGATTGGACGGGGGGACGAGCCCTGCACAGTGTCGCCCCACCAAGACCTTTCCCTCCCCTGCACCCGCTCAACGCCCCAAAAGTCATCCCAAGCCTCAAGGAGTCAAGCCTGGCCCGCTGAGACGGGCCCCAAAGAGGAATGGTATGTCTTTTCCCACAGCTCTTGGCTGGGCTTGATGAGGAGGGCGGGAAGCGTTCGAGTCTGCCATGTACCGCTTTGTCACTCGAGACCGCTGTCACAGTTGGTAGGAAATGGCACCTTACCCCCCCATGTCCAAGCCATCCATGTTCACACGAATACCGCACCTCTTTTGGACTGATGGAACAGACTTTAAGCATGGCAGACCCAGCGCCATCGAAACCCCGACTACCGGACGCCATCTGCCATGCCAGCGTAACACGGACTGAAGAAAGCATCATCACATCACAGGATG
>NW_009276916.1:516343-522686 GCF_000150675.1 Verticillium dahliae VdLs.17 | reverse complement strand
GAGGTAAGTCATGGCGGCGTTGTTCAGTACCTAGGTACCCAGGTACGGATGTAGTCGTTGGAAGCGGTGTTGGTCATGCCCCAAAAGAAACGCAGCCACACGCCATGCGTCTATGTGGGCGTGTGAGGTGGGCTGAGGACAGAAGACAGGAAGTGACAAGACTCGACTAACACATTACGACCTCGCCAGTGGATGTTTTAGGGGGGGCAAGTGAAGGAAGTGAGGTGTGACAGGAACGCCTCGCTCCAGAACCTGTTCGTGCCATTTGGCGACGACATGTCAGTTGGTGAGCATTTTGGCCTGAAATGTGAGGCGCAGAGACCCATCTCCCCTTCCCGCCTACCACCACCGCCCACCCTCTGATTGCACCGTGGCGTTAGATACCATGGACACTGTCCTTGCCGTACCATGTACTATGTACATCTCGTCGCCAATCATGCCATGCCCATCCTTCCAAGTGGTGCTGAGGGGTGGCCCGCGCGCTTCCTTCGCACTCTCTCTCCCCTCTCTCTCTTCCTCCCGTCTCCAACTACCCGTCTCCCTTTCAATTGAATTTCAGGTGTCTCGCAGGCGGCCTGGGCGACCTAGTCAGATTCCCGAGACGCGCAATTCCCACGACGTGGTACCCGATCTCTCGCTGGGCTGAATGTCTCAAATGCACCCATGATTCGTGATCACCTAGGCAGATGCCATGAAACATGGTTCGGATTACTCGGTCGGGCACAGCGACCTTTTTTTTGCACCGACCAGCAAAGAATGCTGCGCGAGGTTGAAGGTGGTAGTAAATCGGCGTGGATTCTTCTCTCGCTCTGTATGTGTGTGTGTGTGTGCGTGCGTGTGTGTGTGACCTTTGCTCGGCACCAACACAGCAAACCATCAGCCAACGGCACACGATGTGGGGCGAAAAGCGTAAACCGTAATAAGGTAGGTACGCAGTGCGTAGGGCCGGCCGCCTGAAAGGTGCACTCACACATCCATCAATCAACCTTTCCCTCGAGTCTGGTCGTCTGGAGGTGCCAGAGGACAGCGGATGAGTGCTGTTCCTCCTCCTAAGACTCACAGTGCGGAGTCCTCCGCCTCATCTGCCCTGCCTCTCCTCGCCCTGCTGCACGCACGCTCACGGTGCGCCGGCATCTGAGAGGGGAAGGCCCTGGCCAGCAAGTGGAGAGTCGCGGAGTTTGCGGGGGAAGAGGTCCACATCCGAGGTACCGCTGAAGTACACAGTATCGCGCTACCGTAAAGACCCGGTGCATCGGTTCCTGCCCCCTTGACTGACCCCGTGGGCTGTGGGCTGGGCTCCTACGAATACGGCTGCCACTGACCTCTCTGCTCAATGCCTGTTTGTTTCCCTTGTCTTCGTCTTCGTCTCTGCCCACTGCTGATTTGATGGGCCTGGCGATCAGGGTCGACCAGGGGCTGCCGTGAACTGGTCTCTGCCATGCATGCCTGCCTGGATCGCCCGCAGTTACGGCCTGCCAGCCTGCCTGCCTGCCTGCCTGCCAGCCTGCCTGCCAGCCTGCCTGCCACAGCCATTTCATTCAGACCATCGCTCCCGCTGTGATGAGATGAGATGAGACTCGGACGAGACAAGCAGGCGGCGTTCTTGGCTTGGGCTTGTCTCGCCAGTGCTCGTGGCGGGCGTGGCCATGCTCCGAGGTTGGATCCGGGCTGGCAAGGCTCGTACACCGGTTCGAGGCGTTCTTTTCTTTCCTCGCCATCACTGACTCTCTCTCCTGTGAATCAGTTCATCGAGCACGCGCGCATATATTCCTTGCCATCCTTTTTTCTTCCTTCTCGAAACGAGCTGACGTTGGCTGTACGCCATGTCATGTACATGTGTGCAGCCCTTCCTTGCCTCATTGCCTTACCTAACTAAGTATCTAATACTTATGTAGGTACCGACCTACCTGAGGTAAGGTGACGTGAGGTAGACGTGTGTCGTATAGCATCCAGACCTCAGGCAAAGCAATGTACGCGGTTCTTGTCCCTAGACCGCCTCCTTGGGAAGCCCTCGGCGAACACGTAACACAACGAACGACATTCTGGACGGTAGCCCGTGAGCGTCATGCCATACCAACCTTACTCAGGACCACCTGTCTTCTCCTCTTCCCTCCCTCCTCCCAGCCTTGATTCGCCCCTGTCTGACCCTCGCCCATGCAGTTCGGCATGCCAAAATCCCAGCACCGCAATTCGCCGCGAATCATCTGCTCGCCGCTACACAGGGGTGCCTCCGCCTCTAACAACGCCCGACATCAGGACGAAGCAGTAGCCGCAACAGCCACATCAGCCAGGCAATGTCCGCAAGGCAGGCGGGTGGGAACCCAGGCAAGGCAAGCAGGCGGGTGGACAGACCATCAGACAAGCTAAAAAAACAAGCTGTTTCGGTGAGGAACTCAGTCCAGCCCAGCCCGCTTACCTGCCGTGCCTACCTGTGCCGGGACCTGACGGACGCCCTCGGTATGGCTAGGTAGCGGTCGGGGTACAACGGCCGTCTGTGAGGAGTGGCTCTGGCAGGAGAGCAATGCGTTGAGCTGGACGACACTCATCAGCCCTGTCGGTCAGAGCTCTGCGCCCTCGTTTGTCTCGACCTCTTTTCCTGGCGCACGCCACCAAATGGCCCGTCCTGTCTCTCGTAGGAACAAGCAGCCAAGACCACCAGCACGCACCGCCCGCCTGCTGAGAGATTTGGTGGTCGTACATGCGAATAGGGATGCAGGCCGAGAGGGCTTGCGACGTGGAGAGAGCAGACCTCTCGCCACCTCTTGGCCTTTCTCGAGGCGTTGCTTCAGCGGCACGGGGCGCGGTCGTGTAGATTCCTTCCTCTTTCTGCGTCCCTCTATCAGACTAACGACAGTGCTGGTCTCGATGATCCCCAAGATCCTGTGCGGCCCCGTTGGAACTTGAAGCTTATGTCCCAGGAGGGAAGAAGCACAAAGCTAGGCACGACCTGCCATTGGTAGTTGGCGTGGCCCGACCTGGCCTGGCAAAACATTTTTGGGTTGGGATCATGCTGCTTCACTGCATTTGTGGAACCGGACTGACAATGGGGATCGTGCGGGCTGGCTGCGCATGTGATCTCGTCGTGCTTTGCAGAGCGGTCACCAGCCCCGATCTCACAGGTTACCTTACCTTAGTGGGTAGTATCAGAGGTGTGGTTCCCGAATCCCGAAGTCGAAGAGCAATCCAGACCTGCGCTCTGAGATGCAATTTCGATGCGGCATGGCCCAGTAGCGTCTCCAGTTTGTCGGTCTCTTTGATGGGGATTTGTAGACTTTCTGCCCAGCATTTGTCGTTCATCAACAACTTGTTTGCCTCTGGAGTCCCCAAAGGTGGCAACTTCAGTCCAAGACGTCCGAAGCAGGCCAGAATCATGAACAGTGTCTCCGATACCGGTCTGGGCCATGGTTGATGTCATCCAGGCTCAGCAAGTCGAACTAGGTCGAGGAAGCTCACGCAGCCAAACTCGTGGCTTCGAAAGCTTGTCCTCTAAACATGTGCGCTAGGACATGAACACGCGAGGGATTTCCATGGCTCAAGCTGAACTACACCTGGCCTGCCTGCATGTGTCAGCCTGGAACGACCCAGGTGAGTCAGCGTATCCTAGATATTCTAAGCCCATTGACGACTCCGACATCGAGATTGAGGCAAAGAGTACGTTGGTCGATCACGAGAGGGGCTCTGCTGAGCCTCGGCCCGGGGCCCACTTGGCCGCAGAGCTTCCGGCTCTCCAGTCGACGCGGCCGAGGGCCTTCGCTTACCAACCCGACTGGCCTTGCCTTGCCTCAGTGGCGAGGGCCAGAACAAGTTGGAATCCGACTTCAATAGCATTGTTACCTAGGTAGGCTTGGTAGGTACCCAAGAACAGCGCTGGTAGACTCGTTGGGCTAGCAACGGTCACGGCGACGCATGTCTGGCCATGACGCGGATCACATTCGCAGACATCACTGTCAACCAAACGGGCATCAAAACAGATGCTTGAAGTTAAAAGCCTTGAAATTTGGTGGTCTGGGCATCCAAAGACAACACCACGTACGTATCTATCAATACAATGCAACACGAGCTGCTCATAAGCCCGCGTTGTTGCGCCACCGAGTATTTCTCCTTTCCGTTCTACTCAGTCACAGGTATCTTGTCGCTTCGTCTTGCCTCCGCCCCTTGATCATATATCGTTGCACCGTGTTTCGTCTCCTTTACAGCTCCAGCGTTGGCTCAACGCCCTTGACACGACCAATAACCTGCTCTGGCGCGTACTTGGGGATGACCTCGTCGTCGTGCAGCATCTCAAACTCCTCAGTAGCGTCCCGGCCCATAAAGTTCATGATGGCCTGGGGACCACCGGGGTGCTCCTCGAGCCAGTTGGACAGATCCATGACGACACCCTTGACGACGACCCAAAGATCATCCTTGGTGTTGTGCTTAGCAATCTCCTCCATGGTGAACTCCTTTTCGGGAATAGAGAACTCCTTGGACTTACCAGCCTTTTGGGCGTCGCCGGTAGGAGAAGGGCCAGCGGCGGCGGTGGTCTGCTGCTGAGGGACGTCGCCCGAGGAGCCAGACACGCCACCGTTCGCCCACTCAACCGTCACGCGGCCAGGCTGAGAGGGGTCAAGGTGCAGGGAGATCTGGCCCACACGAGCAGAGGCGCCAGTGGCACCGGTAAGGGCCTTCTGGAAGAGGTAGTTGCTGGCGGTGTCGCCGGCCACACGGCCGTAGACGACACAGCCCAAAAGGGAGGATCCACCGAGACGGTTGGCACCGTGGACACCACCGGCAAGCTCACCACAAGCGAACAGACCGTCGAAGGGCTTCTGCTCCTGGTTGAGGACCTGAGCCTTGTCGTTGATCTCGATACCGCCCATGGTGAAGTGAAGCACGGGCTCCATGACAGCGACGTGGAAGTCATCGTTGATGTCAACGGGGAGGTTGTGGAAGAACTTCTTGCCCCAGGGGTCCTTCTGCTTGCCATCGGCAATGGCGTTGTAGGTCTGGAAGGTCTTCTGGAGGTGCTCAGGCTTGCAGCCGATCTCCTTGGCCAGCTCCTCGCCGGTCATCTTCTTCATGAGACCACGGCCAGAGTAGTGGCGGGTGTGGAAGTCAAGAGTGTTGGAGGCCTTGGAGTTGAGGATGAGGCGGATGGGGAACTTGTTCTTCTCCTTCTCCTTCCACATCATGCCGGAGACGTAGTCACGGTGACCGAGCTCATCGCAGAAACGGTCGCCGTCGGCGTTGAGCAGCAGGCCACCCTCACCACGCAGAGCCTCGGCAGCGAGGAACTTCCACTTGGAACCAGGGTCCTTGGGGTCGACGAGACCGGTGGGGTGAACCTGAACCTTGTCCATGTCGATGCCGTTGCCGCCAATGGCCATGACCATCTTCTGGCCGTCACCAGTGGCGTGGGAGCCGTTGGTGGTAGCGAGGCCGAAGGTGTCTGGCCTGTGCTGCTTCAGCAGGGATGAGTCGGAGAAATCGGCAGCGTAGCCACCGGTAGCCAGGACGACGGGGCCATCGAGGTCCTGCTCCTCGCCGTTGTGCTCGTACTTCACACCGGTGATGGTGTTGCCGTCCTTGTTCAGGCTGACGACGCGGGCCTTCTTGATGATCTGAACGCGCGTGGGCTCGGTCTCGGCGAGCTCCTCGAGCCTCTGCATCAGGGCGTAGGTGATGGCCATGCCGGGGAACTTGGCATCGTGGCCACGGTGGGTTCGGGGCTGGGAGTGGCCACTGCGCGGGGCGGTCAGTATGTACATGGCATCGAGAGCTCTGGCTTTGATGACCACTTACCCGAGACGGGAGACGAGGGTGAGGTCGAGGTTGAAGACATCCTGGAGCCACTCAACGGCAGCAGCGGACTTGTAGGTGAGGACCTTGATGAGGTCGGGACGGGCCTTGTCACGAGCAGACTTGAGGGTGTCGTCGTAGAACTGCTTGACGCTGTCGGCGACGCCGGCATCGACCTGTGTCCTCGTCAAAGCACCGTTGATGCCGGAAGTGGCCTTTGTGGAGTTGCCTCCGAAGAAGCCTGGCCGAGTGGCGTTAGTGTGGGTTCTGAGCACATGGGGCCATGACACGTGAAGAGAGGTCAACTCACCCTGTTTGTCGAGAACGACAACATTGCCGCCCAGCGAGATAGATGGTGTGCGCCGCACTCAAGGCCGGACACTGGGAAAGCATGTCAGTTGGGTGTTGATTCGTGCAGGAAACACGTGAAAACCGCAGCCGCCGGCCAATGACGACAAGAGCCATGGCGCGGGGGTGGTTTCTGTCCTGCCTGCCAAATGGAGTGGGGAGACACTTACGACACCGGCCAACAACGATTCACTCTGGTGGCCATGTTGACTGGAAG
>NW_009276916.1:491926-516243 GCF_000150675.1 Verticillium dahliae VdLs.17 | reverse complement strand
GAAAAATTCCCCAGATGGAACGGAATTAACGCCGTTCAAGGGGCAAAAAACAAATGGGGGGGGCGAAAGGTTGGGAGGGGAGGTTTTTGGGGAGCCGGAAGCCACAATTGGGGAATCCCTCGCAGTCCCTCCGGCAGAGGACTAAATCCTGAGGAATCGGCCCTCGGCCTGAACATAGATCGATATATACACAGTTCCAGGTCATCAGAGATTTCAGGGCCAAGGCCCACTGGGGCCGATCTATCGTCTGGATGTGATGGGCCTCTGGGGCCTTTTTTGGGGGGAGGGTTTTGGGGGGTCTTGGGGGGGCCCGGTTTGGCTGGCGCTTGAAGGGGGGGGGGGGGGAGAGGAGGGGCGGTCGGGGCGTCTGGGGCACCTGCCGATTGCCGGTTCCAGTTAAACTCGGCCTAGCTAGCCAATCCCTCACAATACAATGGTCATGGATAGGTGGCGAATGGGACCGAGGGGACTTCGTGAATGAGCCGAAGCCTGACAGGACCAGTTGGGAGTATCGGTAAGCTGTTCAAAAAGATGCTCTTGCGCGCCTGAATTTCTCAGTCCGGTCATGCCGCTGGCGAACCCCAAATTCGAATGGGGTGACCCTTTTTTAAAGCCATCATGAACTACTGGAGCCTCTACGCCAGGGACCGCAATTCGCATCAATTCAAGCCGAGCTGTCTTTTGCGGTTTCGCGTGCACCTGCGCCGAGGTCGCAAGTATGAAAAGAATGGACAGACCATGAGTGGGGGTCAGAGGGGGTCAAAATCCTCTGCATCCTGATTGGGGTTGTTCCCTACCCATCTACGTGCGTGCTCATCGTCGTGTGCTCATCCGTCGTGAAAACAGATTGCAAAAAGCTTCTGATCTCATAATGTGCAACAAGGGGTGTTTTCGACAACCATGGGGAAATCGGCGCCCAGACCTGACCCATCTCCAACTCTCCGACATGCGCGCGCTCCATTCACACAAGTTGGCCCGTCTGGCATGTGATTCTGCTCCTCTTCGTCACTGCTTCCGGCCAGTCCTGGCCAAACTCCGTCCCTCCCCCACACTGAGACTCGTGTCGTGTGGCCTCCCCGTCGCCGCGTCAGGTGACAGACCCAAGCGGAGCCCCATCCTCAGCTGCAAGTCTCCAACACCTGCCGCATGATGCCCTCTCCCCCGGATTATTTGATTGATGCTTGCATGTGAAAGCCGTCTAGAACCAGCGATGAATCTGGGGTAAACTGCCGTCGGCACAGGCGCCTGTCCTTATTCATGATTGGGAAACCGCATGACGGGATCAACGGCGAGCCTTAGCTTGAAGCCGGCTTGCAAGACTTGGCTTGGCCTTGCCATGGAGAGCCGTGCAGACCCTCTCTTCAGTGTAATGAGTCGCCATTGCCCGACCTATCACAATGGATAAGTGCTGCCAAGCGACAGATAGATCGCGACTCTTTGGCTCTTGTTGTTTGCTTGGACGGAGATGATGCAGCAGCGCAACCGGCTGACACCAGCAAACATTCCTGCCACATGTCAAATCCCTGTTTCCGTGTCCGTATTTCGAAGACATGTCATGTTCTTTCGTGCCCGCCCCATCCATCTCCTGCCATGGAAGTTTCTTGATTTCACCAGCAAGCTGTTTCTTCCTAGACCTGTCCAAGTCCTATCTTATCTCCCTAATTTCGGTCCCTTCAATTCCAACCTTTGTCATGGCTGCACTTGTCAATCAACCCCCAATGCCATGTTTGCCCCAGTTTTGGCCTGGTTCGTGGTTCGCAGTGATGCGATGCTTCAGCAACCAATGCTGCTCGTCTGGTAGGGGTCCAGGGGCAGCGGAAAAAAAATCACTTGATAAATCCAAAGAGGCAGCGGACTGAGAGTGTGAAGCTGGACAGTCAATCGCATACACCTTTGTTGCCGGTGCCATTGCCCCTTCGAGGATGATGTCACCGTGCGACGGCCAATCGCGGCTCTCCCTGCAGGCTTGGATGCGTTTCCTCCAAAATACTACAAACCCCAACTGTATCGCCAACCACTGGCCCTTTCTTTCTCCGCCATGACACAAACATCATCAAGCTTACAGGGAACCTAAAACCTAGGTGCCATTATGAAAGGCCTCGCTACTGTCGTCTTCCTGGCATCAACGTCCCTCGTCGCCAGCCAGCTCATCCGCACCCCTCTTCTCGATACTCGACGATCCCCGCAGCACCGTGACCAGAAACCCCTCAACATGCCCGTGGTTCCGCCCTCCAACCCTTCGGATCCGCACCCTCCTCCCGGACAGGGTAGTGTCATTCTCTCCGATGTTCTGAATCGAGATAAGAGCATCAACATTTTTGCAGGATTTACGCATGACATCGAAACGGCTGCCAATCGTCTTGACGATTCAGGCAAGAATACAACTATCCTTGCGCCCCTCAACTCCGCGGTCGAAGCCCTCCCACGCAAGCCTTGGGAGGACCCTGAAGATTACAACAGACTGGGCACAGATGCCTATGTGGGCGACGATGGTCAGGAGAGGGCTACACGGAACCTGCGGCGCTTCGTTGAAGCGCACTTGGTCCCTGTAAGCCCCTGGCAGGAAAACCAGAAGGCCCGCACAATCGGCGGCGATCGCGAGGTTTGGTGGGAGAACAAGGACGGCACCAAGTTTGTACGTCTCAACCCTTCTACGACCGAAAACGAGGACCACACTCATGTAACGACAGATTCAACCAGGCAATATTGAAGTTGTCAGCATCGCCAGTACCGTCGCCAATGGCGAAGTGGTAAGCAACCCCTCTACGATATATTGCGGCTCGGGCTGCGTTGACACTTTGAATAGTGGATAATCAAAGGCGTCCGCAACTACGCCGTGTAAGAATTCTGCAGCCTGGGTAGGTGTCAGGATCAGACGACTCGACATTCGGATTGTAATAGGATACCCACAAGATAATGATATATGAACTACGATCAACTAACTACCTGCCTCGAAACACTGTGACATTGTGAACAAATGCTGTTCGACGAATTTAAACACTTCCGACTACTAGAGCGGTTCGATGGCCATCCTCAGCACTCCAACCCGCATTGAACTCACTACACCAGAACAAAATCTCATATTCATTGCCACTTACAAGGCTGTCAAACCGCCTTTCCATCACGCACCTGCATCAGCCCCACCACAGCCAAATCGGGAAGCGAAACCCAATCGCGCTTATCGCGCTGGGTGGAGCGCACGATAGTGATTGCCAAGACGCATTAATAATTATGCGAACCTCCGAAGGGCCAACCAGCGTGAGTGCCCCAGTCGGCAAGGAACGGCCGCGAGCTCTGAGGTCTCGTCACTCCCCCCGTCTGAACAGAGCTTGTCCACAATCCGATAACAGCAAGCCGCGCCAGCGCAGTTCACCTTCGACCCTGCTCCCCTCAGCTATACCATCGTAGGCGTCCGAGACTCCTCCTCATGTAGAAGTAAGTCACCCGAAACTAGGCGCTCTGAAGGTCTAGTCGCGGCTCTCCGCAGATTTTCGATGAGATCCCCTGAAGACCACATCCTCGCTAGAGAGTTGGCGCGATCCTCAATCTTGCACCATCGCAACCGATTTGAACCGACCTGTTCCTCAACACACCTGAACGTAGCGCGAAGACCGTTATTCTGACTTTATTACTACAGGCGGGCGATTTGTCGACGATGAGCGCAAAGAAAATGGACGACGCCGAGGCCTTCGAGGCTGACAATCGCCGCCGCATGGCCCAGGAAACCGACGACCTAGAGAGGAGAGAGCGAGAACAAGAAGACAGACGGCGAAGGGATGGCTTCCCACCGGGACCACCACATCACAGTAACGCGGGATCAATACCCATCCACCAGCCGGTCGCGTCGAGGATCTCTGGCGCCATCCATAGCCCTGGTGGTCTCCTCGCAAACCACGGCTCTGCCGCCCCTCCAATGCCCCTTGGAGGGCCTTCAGGGCCACCCGCCAACTTTGGCGGTCCGCTCCAGGCCGACCCGGCCAGACCTCCCCAGCACGGCGGTCCCAGCAACGGCCCCGCGCAGCACCAAATGTTTGCGCCCATCTCTCATCCGACAAACCCGCCGAATGCGCACCCTGGCGCCCCTGGCGGCCCTCCTCCCATATTCGGAGGACCTCTCCAGCAGCGCGAGGTCTCACAAGCATTGCAACAAGCGCCGTTCGGGGGAGGCGGTGGTGGTGCCGGGGGAGGCGGCGCCAACACCAACAATCCCGGAGCCCAGGCTCCACCAAATCAAGCGCAAGGTGGCCCTGGTCCTGGCGGCGGACTTGCTCAAGGACAGCAGCCGATCTTGAACGTAAGTGGATATAATCTTGTCAGTTCTTGCGCCGAAGCAAGAAGCAACCGTCGCGTGAAGAGCGTCGCCATCTTACAGGACCTGGATTGGGTTGATGCTTCATGTCATATTTCCGCTATTACTGCAAGGCATCACTGGTGTCTCCAGAAAATGACCATCTTGACTCCTTTGGCATTGCATGGTCTGGACTCGTTTGTCTTCGGCTTGCTCTTCGAAGCGGCTGGGTGACTTCATTATCGGACCGGCAATGCCTCACGTGGAGCTTGGCCGCCACTTTTTAATTCACCCTGCCACTTGGAAAGACGACGTATTCACTACAGGAACAAGGTGCTGACATATGCCTATTACAGGATGCTTTGACCTACCTCGATCAAGTTAAAGTGCAGTTCCACGATCAAGCAGATGTATACAATCGATTCCTAGATATCATGAAGGACTTCAAGAGCCAAGCGTAAGTAACCCGGAAAGACATTGCAGTGCGCGCCCAAAGACTGAAAGGCAACAGAATTGACACGCCTGGTGTCATTAACCGAGTTTCAGAGCTCTTCGCGGGGCATCCCAACCTCATCCAGGGCTTCAACACGTTCTTGCCTCCCGGCTACAGAATCGAGTGCGGAACTGGTAGTGACCCGAATACGATCCGAGTCACAACTCCTATGGGAACCACAGTTCAGTCCATCACAGGCCGAGTCACTCAGCCCGATGGGCCCCACGCCCAGCCCGGCGGCGCCCAGCCACTGTTTGGCCCTCGCAACAACGCCGCTGGGAGCTGGCCCCAGCCTCAACAGCCGCAACTGCCTCAGCATAGCATTGAAAGTCCTGAAGCCACCTTCAGCACGCCTGTTCAGAACGGCGCGACGGTCTTTGGCCAGGCGCAAGGTCTCGGCGCACCTTTCGATGCTCAAGGGCCAGGTCACCAGCGAGGTCCCAACCAGATGCCCGGCAACGCTCCTCCTGTCGCCGGGCAACCTCCACGCAACGCGCAGACACCAACGCCTCAGGCAGGTGCGCCGGGCGTCAACGGCAGTGCTGCTCAGCAAGCCGGACTGGAACGCCGGGGACCAGTCGAATTCAACCATGCCATCAGTTACGTGAACAAGATCAAGGTCAGCTCCATCCTCCCCAACAAGCCCCTGAGAAAGTTTGATTCGGTGAGAAAGAAGTCCTAACCACATGTAGAACCGGTTTCAGGACAAGCCTGAAATTTACAAGCAATTCCTGGAAATTCTTCAAACATATCAGCGAGAGCAGAAGCCTATCCAAGAGGTTTACGCTCAGGTCACTACGCTCTTTCACACCGCGCCTGACCTGCTTGAGGACTTCAAGCAATTTCTCCCCGAGTCTGCTGGTCAAGCCAAGGGCACTCCTGGCCGTGCAGCTGACGAAGCTGCCGCGATCGCAGCCATGACCACTCCGGGGCAGAACCCCCGAGATGCACAGAAGCTTCCGCTCATTGGAAGCTTCCCACCGCCCAACAGCGCAAGCAAAGATAACAGCAAGAAGAGGCCGAGAATCGACAAGCAGACGCCGGTGCCTACCCCTGCCATTGTTGAAGCTGCTGCTGTTAGCAGTCGCGCACTCCCTGGCGCACCCGTCACCAACAGCAAACGGACCAAGCTTAACCACAAGCCTCTTGCTACCGATCTCCCGGCTATCGAGCCCACCTTGACGCCTATCATGCCTGAGCCGGTTGGACCATCTGCTACTGCAACTTCGAGCCATGACGAGATCGCATTCTTCGACAGGGTCAAGAAGTACCTCAGCAACAAGACCTCGTACAACGAGTTTCTCAAAGTCTGCAACTTGTTCAGTCAGCAGATCATCGATCGCCCCACCGTCTACCAGAAAGGCAGCGTTTTTCTTGCTGCTAACCCTGAGCTTCTCAGTTTCTGGAAACAGTTTCTCAATGTTGATTCCATGGTCGACGTAGTCGACAACCGCCCAGCACCTCCTACCGGCAAGGTGTCTTTGAGTAACTGTCGTGGTTATGGTCCCAGTTATCGACTCCTGCCCAAGCGTGTGAGTATTTGATGGACAACCCTTCTTACGCACTGGTGCTGACTACCATTCAGGAGACGCTCAAACGCTGTAGTGGTCGTGATGAGCTTTGTGCCGATCTCCTCAACGACCAGTGGGCCAGCCACCCTACCTGGGCCTCCGAGGATTCTGGATTCGTGGCTCACCGCAAGAATGGCTTTGAGGAAGGGCTGCACCGCATCGAGGAGGAGCGCCACGACTACGATTTTAACATTGAAGCGAACATCAAGTGCATTCAACTACTGGAGCCCGTGGCTCAGCAGATCAACGTCATGTCTGATGCCGAGAGGGAAGGTTTCGAGATGCCTGCTGCACTGCGCGGTGGCTCCATCCCGGTCTTCAAGCGAATCTGCAAAAAGATTTATGGACTCGACAAGGGCCCCGAGGTTGTGAACGACATGTTCGCCAACCCACTCAATGTCGTGCCCGTTGTCCTCGCCCGTATGAAACAGAAAGACGAGGAATGGCGCTTCTCTCAGCGCGAGTGGGAGAAGGTCTGGCACTCGCAAACCGAAAACATGCACCTGAAGAGTCTCGACCACATGGGTATTCAGGTCAAGCAGACCGATAAGCGGAATCTTTCGGCCAGGCATCTCGTTGATGTGATCAAGACGAAGCACGAAGAGCAGCGAAGACAGCGCAGTTTAACTGGAAAAGCCCCACGTCACCAGTTTGTCTGGAACTTCTCTGATAAAAAGATCATTGTGGAGCTTCTCCGTCTCATGATGCTCTATGCTGTCAACAGCGGCCATCACAGCATACCCGAGAAGGAAAGGATCACTGACTTCTTTGAGTCCTTCATCCCCGCATTTTTCGATATTCCCGAGGAAGAGTATGACGGCCAGCTACCCCGTGTTCAAGATGCGTCAGACGAAGACGATGCAGAGGAAAGTGCCCCAGCCGAGCTGACTAACGGGAG
Organism: Verticillium dahliae VdLs.17; assembly: GCF_000150675.1. Classification (NCBI taxonomy): domain Eukaryota; kingdom Fungi; phylum Ascomycota; class Sordariomycetes; order Glomerellales; family Plectosphaerellaceae; genus Verticillium; species Verticillium dahliae. Next base: position 508,993 of record NW_009276916.1, on the reverse strand, counting down.
AAATCGCCGAAACGGCAAGAAGAGCGATCTGCTTCGCGGTGTTCTTGACCCTGGCCGCAACGGATCTAAGCCTCGTGGCCACAAGGAAGACAGCGCTGCATCGGCTAGTAAAGAGACAACGCCTGACGTCACCTCCGCCAATGAGGAAGAGATGCCAGATGCGCCTAACGAGCATCCCGCTCCTCTTGTGTCAAATGAGCGTTGGCTGTCCACTGTTCCTCAGCCTATTGTTACCACTGGAGATGCCTCGCTGCTCACGGACGAGGGCGAACTGAGGGCTGACGGCCTGTTCACCCGACCATGGTACAACTTCTTCAGCAACCAGACCATCTTTGTCTTCTTCAGCGTGTTGCAAACGCTCTACAAAAGGCTCAGCGACGTCAAAGAGAGCGCGCGCGATGTTCATGTTGAAGTTGCGCGCCTCAACCGTCCCCGGGTCGCGAGAGAGATTGGCCTCTCGGAGAATCCTATGGACTACTTCGAGATGGATGATGATATTCCAAAGATCTGGTCCAAGACAGTTGATTTGATCGAGGAGTATGTCACAGGCGAGATTGATGAGGTGCGGTATCAGGATGTCCTCCGCCACTATTACCTGCGCAACGGGTGGAAACTCTACACCATTCCGGATCTTCTCAAGACCCTCAGTCGACTGGCTCTGACCTGCAGCTCTACCGACACCAAAGAAAAGACTCCGGATCTCATCCACCAATACCTTAGCAACCGTGAGAAGGATGAGACAAACTGGCAGACGGAGATCGCCGCGAGGAAGTTCGCCGAAAAATGTGTCAAGGATGGCGAGATGTTCGTGATTAGCTGGGTAAGTCTACCTCTCCCTAGATACATCATCTCCTAGGCTAACATGTCGCTTCCAGTTCCCCAACAAGTCCGAGGCAAGCGTCCGCTGGCTGCAGAAGGAAGACACCACCTTCTATATGGATGAGCTCAAGCAGCGGGAGCGCTGGCAGTACTATATCTCCTCCTACATGTCCGTGGAGCCGACTGAGGGCGTTCCTAGATCGCGCCTCCAGAAGACGGTTCTTGCTCGCAACCTTCCGCCAATCGACGAAAAGGCTGACGACAACTGGACTCCGGCTGTGACTGCGTTCTCCGAGGGCTTGGCACACAAAGTATGCCTGAACTCGCTGAAGATTGTCTACAAGGAGCACACATCTGAATGCTTCATCTACGATCACTACTCAAACGTCAAAGACCCCAAGGAGCGCGAGAAGATCACCAGGCGATGCCGTGCCGGTAGCAAAAAGCGCGAGGAAGTCATGCGAGAGAAGTACGTGCTCAACAGCAAGTGGATGAAGGATTTGAGTCAATCCGACGTCGAAAAGACCAAGAATGACTGGAACAAGTGGCTCCAAGACGGAGTTGCGCCGCCTGCTGTCAACGGTAACAACATGGATACCACTGACTGAGTCCTGGATGTTCTTATATGACGGGATTGCACATGAAAAGCCCCTAGAGGCTGGGAGGGAGCTTGTGAGACACTCACTGGGGGTTTCCCCAGCCGAAGATACCAGACGGCAACAACCATAGGCAAAGTGGTTCAATGGCCGTCACATCTACAGCATTTGGTTGGTCCGTGATTGGGCGTACGCCTCGAGTACACATGGACGAGGCGCAGCAGGAGAAGGTCTCAGGCAGAAAATGGCGCGAAGGATCGGCTCGGTATGGGCGCAGCGTTTTTGATTTCTTTGCCTTGCTTTTTTCTCATCCGCTTTTCCTTTACGCATTTGGGTTTCCGCCTCGTTCTCCCCGTTTCAATGGGCGCAAAGAGTTTCGCCTATGGGGCTCCGCGCCCTCGAATCGACGCCCTCTCCGACTCGCCTTCAACGTTTTTATTTCCCTAAAGAGAAACCTTGACGAGACGATATGGGAGAAAGTTGAGGTCGCGGCTCGCGTAAGCCCGACGGACATGATTTTTCTTTGGAGTTTCGGAATGCTGCCTGTGTATAACATGTCTTGCTAGCTAGGTTCGAAGTCCAAGAAGTAAGAGAATCAATTTTGAACAACACGATATCGTTCATGTGCGAAGTTTACGTGAATGGTTCACTTCACAGCGCGATGGACACCATTCTCCAGTCTCCAGATCAAGACAAATATTGTACGAAGTGAACCACAAGTGGATTGATTAAAAAGCAGCAGCAGTACATTGCCGTGCCATATATCTAAGATGATGGCCATATGCAGAACTTTTAGCCCGCAACCGAGTCTTAATCTTTCATGTACCATGTCATCGTTGAAAAGAGCATCACATTCTCTTCGGGACGCGCCTGAGACCCCGCATACAAGGTCTCTTGATGTCCTGCCGTCTCATCTCCGCAGCGAGACCATTTATTGCAGGTTCTCGATAACGAGAGCAGATGCACCGCCACCGCCGTTGCAAATACCGGCAACACCAATCTTGGCCTTCTTCTCGCGCAGGACGGTGGTCAGGGTGGTGACGATGCGGGCACCGGAGCAGCCGAGGGGGTGGCCAATGGCGACGGAGCCGCCAAAGACGTTGACCTTGTCGTCGGAGAGGCCAAGGATCTTCATGTTGGCGAGGGCGACGACGGAGAAGGCCTCGTTGATCTCGTAAAAGTCGACATCGTCGGCGGTGAGGCCGGCGTGGGCGATGGCCTTGGGGATGGCGAGGGTGGGCGCGATGGTGAAGCGCTCGGGCTCGCGGGCGGCGTCGCCCCAGCCGCGGATCTTGGCGATGGGGGTGACGCCGAGCTCCTTGACCTTGGCCTCGGACATGAGGACGACGGCGGCGGCGCCGTCGTTGATGGGGGCAGCGTTGGGGGCGGTGATGGTGCCGCCGTTGGGCTGGAAGGCGGGACGCATGGCCTTGAGCTTGGCCTCGTTAAGGTTCTTGACCTCGTCGTCACGGTCGACCTTGACGTTGGGCTTGCCGCGGCCGCCCGAGACCTCGACGGGGGTGATCTCCTTGGCGAAGACGCCGGCCTCGGTGGCGGCCTGGGCCCTCTTGTAGGTCTGGATGGCGTACGCATCCTGCTCCTCGCGGGTGATGGAGTGGTCCTGGGCGCAAAGCTCGCCCTGCATGCCCATGTGCTCCTTCTTGCCGTAGGCGTCGGTCAGGCCGTCCTGGAGGACGCCGTCGACGAGGGTCTGGTGGCCGTACTTGGCGCCGTTTCGGAGGGTCGGGAGGTAATGGGGAACGTTAGACATGGACTCGGTGCCGCCGGCCACGACGATTGAGGCGTTGCCAGTGATGATGGTCTGCGCACCGAGGATGATGGCCTTCAGACCAGATGCGCAAACCTTGTTGACGGTGGTCGCAACGACACCTTGGGAGAGGCCAGCGCCGATGGCGCACTGACGGGCGGGAGCCTGGCCGAGGCTGAGAGGGATTTAGCAGGTCGTGGGGAGAGAATTTGGCGGTGACTGGAGGGAGGGGCTCACTTGGCGGAGAGGACATTGCCGTAGAAGACCTCCTCGACATCCTCGGGCTTAATCTCGGGGACGCGCTCGACAGCGGCTGTGCAGTAGGTGAGTGGTTGAAGCACACAAGATGGTCGTATTGGAGGACTAACCCTTGATGGCGTGGGCACCGAGGTCGACAGCGCTCAGGCTGGAGAGAGAACTGGAGAAATGGGCTTGTCAGTCCATGCCATTGTCGGTGTGAGCTTCGGAGCTTCGACGTACCCAAGGAAGGACCCAACAGGGGTTCTCGCGGCGGAGACAATGTAGACGGACGGGAGGTTGGCCATGGTGACGGTGGATGCGGGATGGGAGGCAGGCTCAGATATGAAACAATGCAAAGGATAGAAGTGATTGACGTTTAAGTATAGGTTTCAAGAGGACAAGTCCGGCTCCGGAGACAAACCAAAAATGTTGAGTTCTTTGATTCCGCCTTTTGGACGTGGGGTTATGAGCCAGGCAAGCCAAGCATGGGCCCCTTCCAACAGCGACGACAGTGGACGAAACCCCTGAACCCCGCTGCTAGGCTCACTATCGGGGATCTGATAAGTGACTGAGGTGCGATAAGCGGAGGGTTTCGTGTAAATCAGTAACACCATTGATAAGCCATTAAGTGGTAACCCTGTTGCAATGGAGCGAAATCCCCCTTCCAATCACAGCCTGTCAATCATCCAGCCTTGCAGCTGTTTTATGTGGGACTTCAGCCTCGCATCAACTCTCGAGATTTTGCTACTGTCGCGTAGTCGTCATATGTAACAGCCAGACAAGGCTGTTTTGCGACAAACAGCCTTCAACTCACGGCAAAGTGATACATACGCGTCCCCTTTATCACTTCTGAAAATATGGACGATCTATACGACGAGTATGTCTGGAGCTATCCTGTTGCTCTGCATAATTTTTCCGCTAACGTGTCGCAACCAGGTTCGGCAACTTCATTGGCGAGGAGGCTGGCTCCGAGGAAGCATCCGAACATGGCGCCAACGCGTCGGACTATGTCTATGGAGATGATGCAAGTGAAGCACCTGCGCCGACAGGCCAGGAGCTGATGGAGCTTGACGGTAATGGCTTGATGCTCTCCCACCGTGTCCAACTCAGCGTCTAACCACTCGCTAGACGACGGTCCGTCAAATGCCATTATCCTACACGAAGACAAACAATATTACCCCACGGCGCAACAAGTATATGGCGATGAGGTCGAAATCCTGGTTCGGGAAGAAGACGAGCAATTGCTCACGGAACCCATCGTCGCGCCAGTCGAGCAGAAGAAGTTCAACATCGAAGAGGCCGACCTGCCTCCCGTCTTTTTCGATCGCAGCTTCATGACCGATTTGATGAACTTTCCGGAACAGACGCGCAACATTGCCCTGGCTGGCCACCTGCACCACGGAAAGACAGCCTTTATGGACATGTTGGTCCTGGAGACACACGATATCACCGACAGACTGGAACGCAGGGTGGGCAAGAACCGAGACGAGCAACTCCGATACACAGATGTCCACACTCTCGAGCGCGAACGCGGACTCTCCGTCAAGTCTTCACCCATGAGCTTGGTGCTGCCAGGCACCAAGGGAAAGTCACACCTTATCAATATCCTCGACACTCCGGGACACGTGAATTTTGTCGATGAAGTGGCAGCGGGCTTGCGACTTGTGGATGGTGTCTGCCTGGTGGTCGACATCGTTGAGGGTGTTCAGGTCAACACGGAGAAAATCATCAAGCACGCTGTGCTGGAGAACATTCCTCTCACGTTGATCGTCAACAAGTTTGATCGCCTGATCTTAGAGCTCAAGCTGCCGCCCAAGGATGCCTACTTCAAGCTCAAGCACGTCATCGAGGAGGTCAATACTGTCATTGAGAACACAGTCCCCGGTAAAGGCGAGGCAAAGCGTATCAGTCCTGAGAAGGGCAATGTCCTTTTCTCTTGCACCGATATGGGTTGGTGCTTCACGCTGCAGTCCTTCGCCAAGATGTATGCCGACATGTACGGTGGTATCGACACGGATGATTTTGCCAAGAGGCTATGGGGTGACGTCTACTTCAACCCAAAGAAGCGTAATTTCACCAGGAAGCCCGTTGAGGAGGGCGCTCAGCGTTCTTTCGTCAAGTTCGTGTTGGAGCCGATCTACAAGATCTACACCCACACAATCAGCGACAGCCCAGAAGATCTGAAGGAAGTATTGGGAGGGCTCGGGATCACGCTAAAGCCTTCTCAATACAAGGCAGATGCTAAGATTCTGCTGAAGTTGGTCTGCGAACAATTCTTTGGACCTTCCACCGGATTTGTTGATATGGTTGTCCGACACATCCCCTCCCCTCTGGATGGAGCCGAGAAGTGGTTGCAGAAATACTACACCGGTCCTTTGGACACCAAGCTCGCAGAGAGTATGAAAACTTGCAACCAAGATGGCCCGCTTGTGGTGCACGTCACCAAGCTCTTCAACACGACCGATGCGAAAAACTTCAATTCGTTTGGTCGTGTGCTAAGCGGAACTGCCCGGCCTGGTATGCAGGTACGAGTTCTTGGCGAAGGATACTCGCTGGATGATGAGGAAGACATGGTCATGGCCACCGTCACGGATGTCTTCATCTCTGAGACGAGGTATAATATACCGACGGATGGCGTGCCAGCAGGCAATTGGGTTCTCCTTGGCGGGGTAGACAACTCGATTGTCAAGACGGCTACAATCGTTCCCCCAAAGCTGGATGATGACGAGGACGTGTTCATTTTCAAACCTTTGACACACTTCACTGAATCTGTTCTCAAGGTAGCTGTGGAACCCATCAACCCTTCAGAGCTACCGAAAATGCTGGACGGCCTGCGAAAGATCCAGAAGAGCTACCCACTCATCGTTACCAAGGTGGAGGAGTCTGGAGAGCATATTGTACTTGGCACAGGAGAGCTCTACATGGACTGCGTCCTCCATGACCTGAGGCGGCTCTATGCCGACATGGAAATCAAGATCTCTGATCCTGTCACTCGTTTCTGCGAGACCGTTGTGGAGCAGTCGGCTACGAAATGCTACGCCATCACACCGAACAAGAAGAACCGCATCACGATGATAGCGGAGCAACTTGACAAGGGGATCTCCGAAGATATCGAGTCTGGAAAGGTCAAAATTCGGGACCCCATTCGCAAGACAGCAAAGTATTTCGAAGAAACGTACGGATGGGACAAACTAGCAGCGAGGAGTATTTGGGCCTTTGGTCCTGAGGACACTGGCCCAAACATTCTTCAAGACGACACACTCCCCTCCGAGGTTCGTTGAACTCTCTCTTTCCTTCATGTGGATGACGCTGACGTTGTGAAAGGTCGATAAGAAGCTCTTGACTAGTGTCAAAGAAACTCTGCGGCAAGGATTCAGCTGGGCAACCAGAGAAGGCCCTCTTTGCGAAGAACGTGAGTTCAAAAACCCTGCCCAACCTGTCGTCGACGTCTTGTCATGAACTGGAGAGCTGACCGACACTCAATGTAGCTATTCGCAACACCAAGTTCCGTGTGACGGATGTTGCTCTCGCGCAGGAAGCGATCTTCCGTGGTGGTGGCCAGATTATCCCCACATCACGCCGCGCCTGTTATTCTTCCTTCTTGATGGCTTCACCACGCCTGATGGAGCCCCAATACGCTATTTCCGTGACTGGGCCCGAAGATTCAGCAACTGAGGTTTACACCGCCCTTGCTCGCCGTCGCGGCCACGTTCTTTCAGATGGCCCTATACCCGGTACCCCGTTGTATCGTGTGAACGGACTGATCCCCGTGATCGACTCGTTTGGCTTCGAGACAGCTCTACGAATCCAGACGCAGGGGTCTGCAATGGTCAGCATGACCTTTGACAGTTGGAGCATCGTGCCAGGCGACCCTCTTGACAAATCTGTCGTGGTGAAGCCCCTACAGCCCGCAACCGCTCAGGCCACGGCGCGTGATTTTGTACTGAAGACGAGGAGAAGAAAGGGCCTCAGCGAGGACGTCAGCGTTGCGACGTTCCTAGAGCCTGAGTTCTACCAGTCACTGATGGAGAACGGCACGCTGGAGTCTTAGGAGATGGACAGCAACATGGCCTCGAATCTACGGCAGGTGAAGATGAAATGACTGGCTATTCGGCGTAACGGGGCGTGGGAATGCCATGATTGGACTGAATGGCATATTCTGTACTACAAAACACAACACTTGAGTCCATCTGATTCATCATTGGCCGTGCAATGGACACGCTGGCAATACTAAAGTGCGTATCAGGCTCAGGAGCGTAGACTCAAAGCGATATGCTCTGTTCGATATGTGCTGGCGCCATGCAGAAACCACCTGCCGACTTTCGAAATAGCTGTGGCGTCAACGTTGAGCTGCATTGATCTACAGAGCCCTAACGGTATCCCTTTGGCCCCGAGAGAAACGCCGCTTGCGATGACGACGCAGGGGAGGAACATGCATCTGCTCTGGAAACCTAAAATCCACCCAATTGCAATAGGCGCGCAAGAGGATAACTCTAGCAGATTCGGCCCGCCTATCTCTCTTTCAGCGTGATCAACGGCGAAAGGAACTGGGGAGTCGTGCGGAGATCCCAGGCGGCGAAGCCGTCGGCTGGCAAGTCCGGCATTCTGTCAGACGTCCCCCCCCCCAAACAGACTCATGGGAAAGATGGCAAAACACAAAGCCATCACTCCATGCACATGTCTGACTTGAATAGACACACGGGAGGCAGTGACCGAGGCGGCCTCCCCGCAAGTGTTTCGATCCTGACTCATATTCCATATAGCAGGTGCTGTTATGGCCACATGGACTCCAGTTCTGGCCACCGACTGTGACCGACCAGGGTCACCTCTCCCACCACACCGGAGGCGGCGGTCTCCTCGCCTCCTCGCCAGCCACACTATCTATTGATCGCATCTAAAGGCACTCGAACCATCGAGACTTTGATGCTGCCGCGTCAGCCAGCAGTCTTCCTACTTCTGAAATGTGCCGCCAATCCAGTACACTTTTCTATGTGCACTTTATGCGTGTTGACCTCGAGAGAAGTGCCGTGGCCCAGTCCAGATGCCGGGATACAGACCGCTAGACCGTTCGTTCTTCCGAGGTGACAGACTTTCCGGGTTTCTGTTCAGCCAGGGTGCAGTTGGTAATGACCTTTGTAATGGCCATATGGCGACAAGCCGTGGCACCATTGGAGGGTTATAACGCCACGACGCAACATGAACCACTTTCGTGTGCAGGGTTTGTTCCTGGACCGCGTTCCGAACTCATTGGAGGCTTGTCATATGTGCCCTGTAGCCTGCGGACAGAACGGTCTAGGCCTATTGATACCAACCAGAGCAATAAAACCCCCAATCATTGTAGGCACAATTTCCGTTTTCTTGGTCGACGATACGCTGTGGTGTGTTTCGTTTGGCGGGTAATCAGGTACGCAAGCAGCCCAAGTCTCGCCATGTGTCTTTCGGATTTCGCGGCCTTGGAAGCGAAAGGAACAGTAGCATTTATCGCCTCGGCAGCAATACCATTCATTAATCAGAAACGACGTGGGTTCCCTTTCTTTGCCACAGTGAGGCCTTGTCGAAACTTGTTCTCGGTTAGCGAGAGGTTGGGCCCCCGGCCCGGTTCACGAGATGATTATGGTGGAAGATCGCTGGCGGCTGGCGATCATGTAACCTCATAGCGCAAATCTCTTGTTCACCCTGTTCTATCGGGTCAATGAAGTCCGTGGCAGCCAGCAGACATAGCTGGGATGATGCGCCGCCCTGGCCCTGTTGGCTTGTTTACGCCTAAATGTTTCGAACCGTGCTTTGGGGCTTTCCCAGCCGAAGCTTGTTCCCGAGTCCTCGGAATCGACCACCTACAGGAGCAACGCGAGATATCGATAATGACGAGATGAATGTGAAGTTGAAAGTGGAATATTCCCATTTGTATCAGACGCATGTTTCAAGCATTTTGTCGAGGACACCTTTCAAGGTGTCATTCTCGATAGCGGCAGCCACTCTCTCCTTGTCACCGAGCTGCTTGTTAACCTGCTCGTCCTGACTATGCGTGTTCTCCTTGATCCTCACGTCAATGCGGTAGTTAGGCGGCAGCGCCTGCTCCAATCGAAACCTAATCCCAAGCCCAATGACCGTCGCAAGGGAACAGTGTGTGATAGTCGGCGTTACCTCGACCAAGACAGTGATTAGCGCATTGGGGTCCTGCTGAGCTGTTGGCGCCGGTGTGATGTAAATGTCAGGCAAATTGACGACGGCTAGTTGACCCAGGGACAAGGGATGTTCTGGGTCAGAAATAGTTGATATGAGGTCTATGAAACGTCAGTTGCTTGATCCCCGCTGGGGTCAATGACCAGTTCAGGCTAGCTGTGCTCTGTAGCAGACATCGATCAAATTTGAAGGACGAGAAGAGCCCGCAGAGATAACGCTTTGAACTCTTCCCGTTCTCAAGTGGCACATGGTGCCGCATATGAAGACGAGTAACTCGACAATTGTCGCGAGACCATGAACATCAAAAGGGACCAGACATGGGTGCCACGCTGAACCACCTTGGAGGACAAGAAAGCAGTCGCGAGGCTGAAAGCTAGCAAAGAGAGAAATGGGCAGAGGGCCGTACCGTATATCTCTTGCTCGTCAATGGGCTCCTGTGTGAACTCCTCATTCGCATCATCCCTGTCGGGCCACAGGAAGTCGTCGGCGTCACAGAAAGGGCGGGATAGGAAGTCGGGCTTGGCCAAGATGATACCGTCGTACTTGTTGTCTGGGCCCTTCCTTGCCAGGTTCTTCTTGCTCTGCCGCGTAGGCAGCTGTGCTGCAGTCAATATGGTCGGGTTCGCATTATCGACGTCTCTGTCCATTGTGGAAGTAGAGGCCTGTTTTGGGAAGGAAGGAAATGACGTGGCTGCGAGATTCAATATTCAGAAGATGCCAAGAATGCAACCACACAGATACTGTCTGATTTGACAAGGGTTGATTGATGGGTGATGGATGATGGGTGTGTCGACGATTGGCATGTGGATGAGTCTTTCTGGCTGGTATCGTGATTCTCCTTGCCGCTTGATGAATGTTCAATATTGCCCCCGCGGTGGGGCCTGTCACCCGGGTGGCTCCAGCGACGAGTATTCGTTCATTAGTAATCTCAGGTGCATCTGAGCCTGCCGGTATCGGTTCGGTCTTGATTGTGGCACACACAGTCCTTAGATGTGGCTGGTGCTCAACCCAGGTTCTACGGCTTATACGGCTCTTGCCTGAAGACAAGAAGGGTCGGTCCCAGAAAGTCCAGTGCAGCCAGAAGTGGCGCAATCCGGTGACAGTGGGGTTCAGTAGTCCTTCTCACTGGGGCGCCAGCAGACGGTCATTTTCTGCCATGTTCATCACCCCTGATGCTCCTCAAGGGTGGGAAAATCCAAGAACCTCGAGCAGATCATTCGAGCAGATCATCGAAGCGAAAGAAGACAGACAATTTCGAGACTTGGCATACACCAGCGAATGGTTCGGACCAAACGGATCAGGCAATTTCGCATGGGAATCATTTGTTCCCATGTCCTAATGAAGCCACTGTCATGTCTAAATGGAGCAGACGGGGTCTTCATGGTTCCGACAATGACGACAACCATGTTCAGCAAGCTTGTCAATAGTGTCGCGGCTATTGCTTGTGTTCATTCCCCAGATTCATGCGGCAAAGGACCCTGGTGCCGTGGCGTCCGATAGCCGCCAAGCTGTCAAGATCAGATTGCCGTCGTGCGAGACGAGCCATCTCGGGACAGAAAGGAGAGAAATGACGGTGATCTCCAGGAACGGACAGTATACGTAGCGGGAGACCAGCTGCCAACCCTGCATCGAACCATGACAGAACCTTTCTGGAAGCCGGCGGCCCTTCGTCTCTGCCTCTCGTGCGCCTCCCCGTCCCTGCCTCGCCGGAGCTGTGGTCGGTATCGGTCATGCCCTCCGACCGCCCCCTACCGGGCTCGACTTCTGGAAAGGGGAACAAGCCACGGGACGGTACTGCAGCTTAGCGGTCTGAGATACACCAGATCCTCACAGCTGGGCCAACAGCGCATGAAGCATGGCAGCCTTCGGCCGAGAGAGACAAAGGAGAAGAAAACGTGCGCAGAATCCACATGTGAATCGGACAACCTTATTCTGACAACGAGGACTGACAGCATGACGCCAGCCTGCATCGCCAACGGGCGTCGTGGAGTGACAGAGTCGGATGACGACCTCAGGTTGCATATCCATCTTGCCCTAGCGGCTTGTCGGTCTGCGCCGGATTCCGTTACCTACCTACCTATTTGCCTCTTGGTCGAGGATCGAGCCTGTTGCTGTGCGTTATCGAGGCACATTGCATATTGTCGAATCCAGCAATCCGCACAGCGAGCACTGCAGAATCAAACGACCTGCTTGACATGCAGTAGCGTCAAATTGCACGATCATCCGCGAGCTCGGCGCACCTATGCACTCCATCCTGCCTACCAAATCGACTTTTGGAAGGTGGCAGCGCGTCTGGACAGCGACAGTCGTCGACGTCCCCTCCCCCAATATGGGCCAATATGGGGAGCGTCAGTTTTTCACGGAAAGGGACCCAACAGAACTTCTGCATCTCGGTATGCGGGAGCAGACCCTCGGGCCTGTCATCATTACAATCAGAAACCCCCCCTGTTCAAAGAGGCTTGCATCACTTCATACTACATCCCTGCAACACTGGGTCCGACTTGCAGGATCTAATGAATTGCAACGGCATTCTCCATCACTAGCGCACTGATTCCAAGGACTTTGCATTGCCAATCGTCTAGTGGCTGCTCTCACTTGAGAAAGCCAAGACGCGACCGTTCGTGGGAGCAGCCGTGGCTTGACAGATTCTGGCGAGCCAGACAGTCGGATTCCAGATGTGGTCGTCCACAAAACACAAAACGGGGGTCGAAGCCGTGTTTTGCTGAAACCACCATTGTGCCAGCGCCAGGTCAAGGGCTCTTCCATGTCCCCTTGCCGTTTCCTTGGCGCGGCTCCAACGGGAACAGATACGAAGGGATTGTCAAAATCGACAGTTGACGTGCACCACTTTGGCGGATTCGCGCTCACGTAAAGATTGACCGAGATGGAGCCAAGAAAACCCCTCATTTCGAGCTGCAGTCGAGGTTGTTGCGGTAAGGAGACTGGAAGCCAGGGCGATTGATCTAACCTTTGGTCGATGACTATTGTTCCTCGGCACATGCGTCTGGTCCATCGATATGTTGTGGAATTATTGGCTGTCTCTGACATGTGATGGAGCTTTTCCACGCTAAGGAAGCACCATGCCCCTGAATCCCTCCCACCCCCCGGCTCCATTTCGGCAGGTTGGCTGGGGGCCCTTCGTCTGCAGCAGGCCCTATTCTGTGATCCCGCCAGTCCAGGACAAGAGGGTGGAGGGACAAACGCCGACAGCAGCGCCGTCCAAGACGAGGCTTCGGGTCGGCTTATTGGTGGCATGACTCTGGCTTGTATCTCATCGGACTTAAGATGACGGGCGGATCCATCTTGCAGCAGGAACGGTGTCAGCGGCACGCAGCGCCTGTGACGAACAATGTCTTGTCTGCCGCTTGGGAGGCAGACGACTGACACAGGGCAACCGCGCCCCCCCCCTTGTGGCCAGCATGGCATCGTCGCCTGTTTGTCTGCAGAGGGGGACATCGCCAGGGGTCAAGGCACAGTATCCCGCCAGACTAAACCCCGCGATCCCCACAGCCAATGGCGCAACAGCCAGAAAGTCGAGCCAAGTGGCCATCTGATTGCCATTGCCATTTCTTGCACCTGCCAGGTTGCTCGTGACTCGCAGGCTCCGTGTGGTGCGCATGAGAAGCGCCGCGAATGCGCCTGCAACCAAGTCAAGACATTTGTACCATGCACTCTGACAACGACAACTCGTCGTCAGCTTGTCATTCGATTCATGCACAGGTGGCAACTGCAGTGACTGCGTTCGTTGAAGGACCGAATACAGAGTGCTGGAGTCTTGACTCGAACGCACAACGTGCCGTGCCCCTGGCTGTAATGTATAGTACGTGGTAGCAGGATCAGACCATGAGTGAGTGAGGATGATATCTCAGCCGGAGGCTAGAAACACGCTTGCTCGCCTCTGGGCGACGTCTCAGGTGTAGACACGCGCACTTTCACCCCGCCACAGTTCTGATCTCCCTTGAAGTGGACCAATTTCCATGCCGCCACACGCCGCCCAGCTACCCGTCCAAGCCGTGCCAGCCGTGCCAGTGATCAAAAACTCACTCGAGGGCTGACAATTGGACAGCTAGCGTCTCTCTGCCGGTGGTCAGACGCCAAAGGCCCTAGCTACAGAGGAAAGTTGGGGGGAGGGGCCAGCTGGACTTGGGCTCACGATCTGACTGCATCAGCCCCCCCCCGCCCGAAGAGTCCAGACCAGTCAGTCAGAATGACAGGGAACAGGGCATCGACAAGGTCGGTTCGTGTTGACCGTGTCGCTCAACCTGCGGTTCCATCGCGGTTGATAGTGGTGCTGAGAGGAGACGATCAACGGGCCAGCGGAAGACAGTGAGTATGAGGTTGTGGGCGATCATTGTTGCAAGAGCAGCTCCGCAAAAGATGTAAGCTCTTGGCGCGCATGGCATTCAGCCTTCCTTGCCATCTTCCTCAGTGTGCTGCCAAGGAGAACCTCCCTTGATTTTACGGTCTGTAAAACCCGAGTTGACAGGGGTGTGTGGGTGAATATTCCCCTTGTTCAGCAGCCTCCTTCCACCCCACCCACCACGAAACTACACACGAGTTCCTTAACGGTTCCAGAAGTCCAGGACCAGGGCCAGCGCCACAGTGGAAGGTTCGCAGGCTTGCCTTGTAGGCAAGAAGCAGGCTCGCATGCTGCCGCAATGCCCCCTGTGGGGGCGCTAACGAGTTGCCATTTGCCAGGATGCACGAAGGACATGTGGGTAAGGATGCGGGCCTGCGGCATTGCGGTTGTGGCCTCGACTGGGGTGGGGAGAGGATGCGTGATCGCATGCCCACTGGTGTGCCGCGTGAAGGGTGCTGGGGAGGGCAAGCCGGGGGTAGCCTGTGGAGGAGGAGGGTGATCGATGTTGCTATTGTAAGACGACTTGACTTCGGCCGAGGCTCGCGAATTCCGTCCACAAAATTGTTGAGGAACCGGAGAAAAGAAGAGGCAAGTGTCGGAGAAAGAGGAGCCCGAGGTGGACTTTACTGGCCCCCCCGAGATCCGGGAATGGAGGATTGACGATCAGGCACCCGAACCCGAATGCTGGCGACGGACCTTTAACAGCACATCATTATCGACGTGGGCAGGGGGGTGGAGGGGGATTAAGGAACATTATAAACAAGGCAGAGGCACAGACAGCAGGCAGGATACCAGGTGGGTTGATGTGTGGGTGGTGGGCAGACAAGACCCAGGGTAGGCAGGCAGGAGCAGGTCGGCAGGCAGGCAAGGCAGGTAGGCAGGTGCCGACCATCGACGTTGCTACTGCCCGGAACGTGGTAGCGGTGTCTGCATTGCAACGCCGCCGTATTTCGATGGCCTTCGTGTGGCGCACGATTTGCAGGGAGACCCAAGCTGGATGGCGCAGCGAGACACTGGCAAGCAGAGCGTCGAGCAAAGTACAGGCTTCTGAATCTCATCTCGTCCCAAGCTGGCCCGGAGGGCGGTTCCATCTACTTTTAGCACCGCCAGAAGATTGGCGGCCCGGAAATCAGGAAGACTCTCCCACAGTCTCTCTCTCTTTCCCTCTTTGTCAGTCTGGCAGCAGCAGCTCGGCTGCCTGGTCACCCTATTCAAGTCTAGCCACGGAGCTAAGGGCATAGCTCGATCGTCGTAGGTACCTTAGCTTTCAGACATTAGAGTTGGGACCATGCCGCAGACGGTGTGGCAGCAGTGCCTACCACGTACCTTAGAGAGACACGGCAGACCGGGACGGGCGAGCTGGATGAAGAGCTGGCCAGTACTTGCGGTGTACTTGGGATTGGGCATTGAAGTCATGGACGCAGGTCTACCAAGCCCAAGTGTGGGCTTGCGGGCCCACCCGGTTCGCACCCGCGGACCCTGGAGTCAGTTCTGACGGGGTATCTCTGGTGTACAGGGTACCTCTACAGGTGCTGGGGGAAGCACGCATCGCCCCCCCGGACTAACAGCTGTGGCGCGCTGGGTCGACGCTTGACACTGGGAAACTGGCAACTGGGAACTGGAAACTGGAAAGCTGGACTTTTGACACCACCTACCTACCTACCCAGGCGGTTTGCAAAATAAATGAGACGTACTGAATGCTTCACCCCAACCCCTCTACCTAAATGACTGCACAACACAACTACAAGACACCTGCTGGATCTAGTATTATAGTGGCTATTGAATCTATCGACTAATATAATATACCCTACTTCAAATGACGGCTTTTTGCCTAGAATGAAGTTCTGGAGTCGTTGTAGAAATGCAGGGCTGGATAGCTGGGCAGTAGGAATGGTTATGGGGGAGGGACTCGGTACGTCTCTTTTTTTTTTTTTTTGCAAACCGCTTGCTACCTTAGCCCGACGTGCCTTGCCCCAAGCTTACGGACAGGGCCTGCAGAGCACGGCAGGGGGGGGTAGCACCACGAAATAGCAGTGTCATCGGTGGCTGCCGGTGGGGGAAAAAAGAAGAAAATGCGACAGGCGACAGGCGGCAGTCGACAGGTCACCCACGAACTACATGTACCTATTCCGACACGAATGAAGAGGTAGCCTGGTCGGTACCTTGACCATTTCACCTTGTGGCATCGCGCCGGTAGTTCTTGCTGGGAAGAAGGGGGTGTGCTGTACCATGTACAGTACAGTACGTGAGGCCAAGGCAAGCGCGATCCTGATCCCATATTGGGCTATCGTCATCCCAAACCTCTTGCCTTTGTTCTTCTCTGGTGCCTGCTCTGTTTCTCTTCGGAAAGGCTGCTCTTGCTCCTACTCCCGCTCAGTATTACCTACAGCACCTTCCGGCGGCGGCTGATGCTCATATCTGCCTACTACTTACGCCCAAGCATCTTGACAACCCCAAGCCCCTCACCCCCCACCCCCCCCGGACCCTTCCCTCATTCATCTGGAACATCACCACTTCCCTTGCCCACCCGGCCCGGGCATCGAGACAGGCAGACAATCGACTACCAAAGTGGAGGGCCTGGCTTCGTCTGCTTCAGCTCCAGCTCCGAGCTCTTTAGCTTCCTTTGAGCCCCCACACCGCCAACTCATTACCTCCTGTCTCTCACCTCCTTGACGGCTCGTGGCCTCGTCTGGACTCGTTTGTCCTACGTTCCAGCTCTAAGCTCAGGCGTTTCCGTGTTGATCATCTGCCCCAAACTCTCATACCTCGCCTTGCCTCGCATCTTGCTCCTTGCGCGCAACCCTCGACTTCATCTCCCACCCATCCCCACCGGTCGGTCAGGCCGCACCCGACGATTCGATCTACCGAGTGCGTCTGCCTCTAAGCTTGATCTACCCGAGGGTTGGACTTTTTGCATCTATTGTGCGCCGACACCAACTGGTACAGGGAGATCTCTCGTCTCTTCTCCATTGACCACGCCCAGCGCAACCCTCCCCCCCCCCCCCCCCCCCCCCATTTTAAAAAAAACCCCCTGCCGGAAAAACCCCTCCCGGGCCCCCAAAAACCTAAGGACTGGGAAACCAAAAAACCCTTATTCCCCC
>NW_009276916.1:486958-491826 GCF_000150675.1 Verticillium dahliae VdLs.17 | reverse complement strand
TCGTGGCTGAAGCACACGCATACATATCCGCACCCACAGCACCACACGCGCACTCGGGCACGTCCTGTCCACACGTCTCATCACACTCGCACGCACACACCGAGTCGATATTGCCTACTTGCGTCTCTCTCTGCCCACGCCTACGCCTACAGCCGGGCGCGCACATACTCTCATCAGACGGTCAACCAAGCGAACCCGCCGTCCTCATTACCTGCTCATTACGGTTATCCACGAAAGGCGCCAGGCCAAATCCACGGCCTCCCAAGTGCCAGTGCCAGTGCCAGTGCCATCGCGCATTCCGACCCTTCCATGAGTGCTATCTCCAGCCTTTAATTATTCTCCCAATCGTCCGCGACAGGGGTTTGCTTGGCTCTTTCCCACCAGCCCACGTTTGGTTGCATTGCACGCAACCTCCTGCTTCGTACCCGTGGGACCAACAGACCCCGGCTGGATCGCACCCGTCCCTCCTCGTCACCCATCGAGCTCCCATCAAACCAACCTTGGGGCCTGTCACCCTTGGCCTGTCTCCTCCTGGCCCATTGTGTGGCCCAGCCTGGCCGGCCGGCCTGCCCTGCCCCCCCCTCTCTCTCTCTCGCTCCCCCTGGCCCCCATGGGAGAAGTACCCAAAGGCCTTCCGCCCTACTGTGTGCTACAAGTATCTACTGCCACGATATGAGCAGCTCGTCATTGCTCGATCTTGCCCCTCCACTACCCCGGTCCTTCGTCTAGGGACCCCCTTCCACCCCGTACCTGGCGATTCTCATCCACTCATAATAACGCTCGACATTCTGTCCCACGCGCCCCTCTGGACAGCACTACAGATCCCCGCTACCACTACGACTTACTTACTTACCTACCACCACACCTGCCCTTCCCTGTTGCTTGGTTCAAAGAAAGTTGACAGCCGGAGGACCGACAACTGCGCAACTCACATTTGCCATCTCTTCGCAGCTTGAGACGCGCACCCAATCTTGAAGGAATTCCTTCCTCTTTCTTGGACGGACTGCGCGCTCTGTTGCCACGCCTGTTGCCACGCCTGTCGCATCGTACGGCACCCATCAGTTCCGGGCCCTGAGCAACAACCGCGCACCTAACGCATTTCGCCATATCGCCTCGTTTGTCAACTCGGGCGACGAATACCGGCCCCTCGTTGCGCCATGTCCAACGAATCTTCGGCGCGGCGCATCCTGCCTCAAAGCTCACAAATGAGCTCCTTTGCCTTTGCGCCACAGCAATACCCTCAAAGGGAAACACAGAAGAGTGCGTCATCGCCCACTTATCACAAAGCGTTGTTCTAACATGCGACCAGACTATGTTTTCGTTGACGAGCACAACCGCCACAAGCGACTGAAAGGTATGCAACTGATGAGACTGCCGGTGTTGGGTTTCCCAACTTACTGTTCATGTTTTACTAACTAGCCATGTCAGTGATGAGAGCTTGTGAGGGCTGCCGGAGAAGGAAGATCAAAATGCGATGCTGCTACCACAAACACATGGCCCTGCTCGGCCTGCATCAGGCTGCGACTTCCACTGCGTGCGACCAAACGGACAGTATGACGGAACCTCTGACTCGGGAGCCTATGATTCGTCCCCAACTGCCACCGACTACGCCGACGCGGGTCAGCTGCAAGACAGCTTCCGCCAGATGCCCATGCAACAGCAGCAGACCTCAATGATTGCGAATGCGCCCAAGCCTGGACCGGCAATGTATGCCCACGCATGCGGCCTATCCAGACAACCCCAACGTCTACCAACACGTGCCTTACGCGGACTCTTCTGCGGCTCCGCAGAATGTGCATTACACGACTATGCCACCATCCGTTCCTGTGATGGATCAACAGCAATATGCAGCGCAGCACCACTTTCCCAGCCCTCCTCACCACCAGGGCTCCAAACCGCACTCCTCCTCTCCCGGCGCGTACTCTCAAGATGAGTACCAGCAGCAAGACCTGTCAGATTTGCTAGGATCGTTGAAGATGGACGAGGCAGGATCAGGTCAGCACGCGGCATCCGCAGCGGCACTTGTACGCGGCTAACGTATAGATCAGCACCGTATCTTAGGAACAGGGCAACGTTCAGACAGGAAGAAGAACCTGCTGTCGAGGAGGCCGACGACTACAAGAGCCACCTACCTGCTTTTTTTGCCTGCACCGGGCCTTAAAATTCGCATCCCACCAGAACTCATGCCCGACGACGACACGGCAGAGCACTACCTCGATCTGTACTTTGGCCACGTTCACCCTTATGTTCCTGTGTTGAGCAAGACAATATTTTACCAGCAATGGAACTCCAACAGGGACGCCATCTCGCCACTCATCCTTGAGGCCATCTTTGCAATCGGCGGACGACTAGCAGATGAGCCGGCCCAAGGTCAACAGTGGCTGGCTTTGGCCAGCAGTGCGTGGTTTCCATTGTAAATCCTTCAATGCAGGGGACTGACATGCTATAGATCACGCCGACGCATTCATGGATATTCCACGACTGAGCACGCTACAGGCGCTGTTGATTATACTAAAAGCAAGGGAAGCCGCGCCGAAGCGAGGTTACTACTACCGATCCTGGATGACGGTCGTGCAGTGCGTTCAGATGGCAAAGGATCTTGGCCTCGACGAGCACTATTCCGACCATCAGACCGGCCGACCTTGCGATTCAAGCCCGATGGAATGCCAGCTGAAGAGCCGGATTTGGCAGACCATTTTCGCGTGTGAAGTCATGGTTGGATCTCCGCAAGGTCTGTCAACGCTCGTGCTGCATCCTAAACTGACCAACTTGTTCTGACACTTGCTACAGGGAGGACCGATCTGGCGGTCGAACTTGACACGATTGACTTCAGTATACCTCGTCCTATACCCGGGGCTGATGAACTCGAATACAATATCTCTCGCAACTTTACGTATCTCGCCCGGATCGTCAAGAACATCAGTCGAATGAATACAGTTTATGGCCGCCTGCGAAAAACAAAGAAAGATTGGGGAGTCGACCCAGATTTTGTACAGCTCAACCCTTCTCTAAACTCGTGGTTAAACGACCTCCCAGGCGACCTGTCGGTGACGTTTCCACCCGATGGATCTGCGCCGTGGCTCTCGTCGCCGTTTATCGGCAACCTACACTCGTACTACTACCTGGCGCAAATCCTGCTGCACCGGCCGCAGCTGGCGTTTTTGGACCCCAATGGCGCAGACGGCCAGTGGAAGCACCACATGATGATTTGCTACAATTCTGCCAAGGCGCTCTGCCGCCTGCAGGAGGCAGTCGTCAACAGCTTTGGCTTCACAGGCCTGCAGTGCATGCAGCGCGGGTTCAGCTTCACCATCTACTGCGGCTTGACGTGCATTGTTCTCCACCTGGTGGGTGTACGACACCGAAACTATCCCGGGATGACGAGCTAACGCTGGCACACTAGGTGGCAATCACGTCTCCGGACCCGGATCTGAACGTTGACGCGCGGGACTACTTTGCGCGTCACATGCGAGTTCTCGAGAGGGTCATGTCGGTTTGGCCCATGGCGGATCTCCAAAAGCCGGTCGACGCCGTTCGAGAAGCATTCTCTGCTGACACCAGGAAACCATTCGTACTGAAGCCGAGCTTCCCATATGGCAGCCCACACTCTTCGAACCAGTCGCCGTCGCCTCACATCAACACGGGATACCGGCCATCACCGCTGTCTCAGGCGGGTTCGCTTGAACCGCGACTTGATACGCAAAACATGCACCAACAGCACTCCCAAGTTAGTTATAGCCACCCCATGACGCCACCCATATCCGCCGGACCTCTGGACACGAGGAGTGACTCGCCTGGTGTACAGTCACTCGTAATGATGTCGAGCCAAGGCTCCCAAGCGCCTGGGATGCCACCGACGATGCCCCTTGCGGAAGCGCCGGCCTGGAATCCGCAGAGAATTTTCGAGTATGTGCCCTCTCATCACGCTTCGCCCTGTCGTACAAAACACTGACTCTTTGACAAAGACAATGGAATACGTCATTTGGTACGCCTCAAGTCCAGGCACAGTCGACCAGCGTCCCCACCCAGACCAACGCGCTTAACGTTTCCCCGTCTTCAGGTCAACCCGAAGCCCCATCCATCCAGGATATCCAAGCTGCCACGGCCAGCATGCCTGTCGCCGCACAGCAAATGCCGGCCCAGCAATACTCGGCGGCTCCTGTCCAAACGTTTGTCACGCCAGCCATGTGGCAAGAATCAGTGGCCAGCGTATACGAAGGCGGTCTCAAGCGCGCCTGGGACTATGAAGGCGGTCCGGTGATGAAGCGTCAGCGCTAAATCGGAACCCTGGAGTCTCTAGTGGCGTCGCTTGTTGGCCACGCCACGGCACCCGCGGAATCATTTTGCGGACCACACACGGACATTTATAGTCTTTCACGTTATTTTCTACTTTTATTGCGAAGCAACGGTGTAATAATATGACGAGTGGTAAAGAGAAAAAGCATGTGGGTGGGATCTTGCATCATCTAGGGATGTCCAGGCTGCCTTGCCGATGCATTTTGTCAGGCCAATGGAGGCCGCAGGAACTGCATATCGGCGTTGGTGTCTTGAATCGAAAAGGGAGGGCCACAACGGCGCCGTGCTCAATGGGCGCGTGTATTCTTATCGGAGTGGAGAGGAGGGGACGGACGAGCAATGTACGACTAGGAGGGCGGCATGTGTGGACGTGATCAAAGGCCTCAGGTGAGGCGGGGGAGGTCGCAGATGATGATCAGACTTTCGCCGATGAATTATGAGTGGGGAGGACAGCCTGTATATTTTGGAACTACTTTGATGCCTGCACTTTTGTTCACATGTGCGTTTATTGACCTTGTCGTTTGTGGGTGAGCCAGTAGGAGATGATGTTTCATGATGTCGAGGCACTCGAC
>NW_009276916.1:484014-485819 GCF_000150675.1 Verticillium dahliae VdLs.17 | reverse complement strand
TGTCAGTGAGCTGCGAATGGTGGTGGGTATGATGCTTGAGAAGGGGTTCAGGAGACCCAGGGGGCGTAGGAGGCTTACGGGGCGTGCCGGGTTTGTTGATGGAGGATGAGGAGGGTATCCTGGAGGATGGCGTGGGTTTTGAGGCGGCGGTTGTAGAGTTGGATCGTGCTTGATGGAGGATTTTGTGAAGGAGGGGGCGGAGGACAGAGGAGCGCATAGGGACCGATGCCCGGTAGATGCCATTTGGCGTCACGCGGAAGGCGGAGAGGCGGAGGAGGGTCATGGCGAGAGGGTACAGCACCGTGAAGCGCTGGTTCTCAGGGCGGTCGCGATGGAGGAAGACTCGATGAGTGAGGGCCCATGCGTGTGTGGTGAGGTTGAGGTTGAGGTGGAGGTGGGAGGTGGAAAGAAGGCGCCTAAAATTTAGCGACACGCAGCAAGCGCGTGCACTGTCGTGCCTGCCTGCCTGCCTGCCTGCCTGCCTACCAGGCACCTAGGGAGTATACCCTACATCCAAACCTCAACTATGTACTCAGGTACCTCACCCAAAGGAAGACAGACAGCTCACATCACTCTGTCTCCATCAATCCAAGAAAAAACACTGTTCATCATATATATCATTCATTCAGACGCTTCCCCTATTCTGCAATATTGGCACCCAGCCACTCGGTCCACTGCTCCAGCGTCCACCCCGAGCTGACATCGCCCTGCACAACCCCATCCAGCAGCACCGTCGGGCTCACGTGGACGCCCGTCAGCCGCGCCATCTTGACGGCGAGCTTGAGGTCGACCGTCACGGCATTGCCCGTGTTCAGCGACCCGTCCTCCGCCGGCTTGTCCGAGATGGCCAGCAGGCGGAACACGTCGTCCTCGTCGACGCCGGCCGTCGCGCTCGCCAGCCGCGCGAGGCGGCGGTAGGTGGCGTTGCGCGTCTCGCCGACGACGCCGACGTCAAAGTAGTCCTTCTGCGCCGCGAAGAGGGCGGCGCTGAAGTCGAAGAAGCGCGCCGGCGCCAGGCGCAGCACGGCGAGGGCCGCCTCGTGCGTCAGCGTCGACGACGGGTGCCACGGCTGCACCTGGTGCCGGAAGACGACCTGCAGGCGGCGCGCCCAGGCCGGGTTCTGCCGCACGGCCGCCGCCACCGGCCCGAAGAGCGTCTTGTAGAGCTTGGCCGAGAAGGGGCAGACGTAGTCGAGGTAGACCTCGAGCGTGTGCGGCTGCTCGAAGGACAGGCCTGCGGGGCTGCTGTCGCCGCCGGAAGGGGCGGCTGGCGTCGCGGCCGAGGTGAAGGTGAGCTTGTGGCCTGCGAACTTGGGGGGTAGCGCCATGGCTGATCTGTTGGTCCTGTTACCAAAGGTGGATGGATGACAGCGGCTGATTTCGGTCGTGGAAGAGTAAAGAGGATGGATGGACTGCCGACCTCCAGTGGAAGCAACAGACAAGCTTTATACACCGGGCGGCGGGCGGCAGGCGGCAGGCGGCACATGGCGAGCTTGTCCTTGCCGGCCGCAATGAACAATGACGACTGGACCGCGGCACTGCGGGGCTCACTACTGCATCTAGCCCGTCGTCGCAATCGCACGCCTTTGGGTGCCACTGTCGATGCCGGGTCCATCGGACTTCCACCAGATGGCTGACGAGATAGATGCATGCATTCGACACCTCGGCACTGTGCCGCTGATCACATGGACACCCTCGCATGGTATCTGTCACGTACATGTCACGTCACTCAAGGCCACCAGGAGTGCACTCTTTTTTTTTGTTTCATTTGTTTATTGATTCGTGGCCAGGCCCAAACTACACCG
>NW_009276916.1:469542-483902 GCF_000150675.1 Verticillium dahliae VdLs.17 | reverse complement strand
AAGGCGGCGAGCGTGTTGCGCGCCACACGGCCGTCGCTTCACCGAGGCTCGCCCGCCGCGCACAAAGGTGCGGCCCCGGCCTTGAACTTGCCGTCGGTGATGCGCCTCGAGGGCCTCGCCCGTCTGAAAGGCGATGCAGTCGCGCGGGATCCTTGACCTGGACCGTCTCGCCCGTGCGCGACTTGATGTAGAGGCCGGCCGCCCGGGTCGGGGCTGCTGGCGAGCTCCTCGAGCGGCGGCAGGCTGGCGGTCGTCGAGCGCAGGGCGTCGGCGGGCGGCACGGCGGGCGACGTCTTGTGCTCGTCGATGAACATGGCCGACGTGAGGCCCGTCAGGCAGCCGTGGTCGAGGTGGGTGGCGCACCAGTCGTCATCGTCGGCGTCGGCGCCGCTGGCGGCCTCGTCGGCCTCGGTCTGGGGGAAGTAGTGCAGCAGGCGGGCCTTGGTGGTGCTGCTCGTGCTGACGACGTGCTCGAGGTAGCCGGGCGGGTAGTTGGGGATCTCCTCGGCGGCGAAGCGGTCGCAGGCGCGGGCGACGAGGACGGCCGTGTCGATGATGAGGCGGCACAGGGCCTCGACGCTCGGCTTGAAGCCCGGCAGCGCCGTCTCGTCGGGCCACACATTGGGCGACAGGTACTCGGGGAAGTTGTCCGTGTTGAACTCGGCCGTGGGGCGCGCGCAGTCGAGGCTGGCGTCGTTGTAGAAGGCGCAGTTGGCGTAGTACGAGCCCTTGAACATGTCGGCCTGGCCGTTCTTGAGCTGCTCCTTGCCGAGCGACCAGCCGGTGAGGTACTTGGCCTTGACGTTTTCGAGCTTCTTCAGCTCGTCGGCGCCCAGGTTGCCCAGGTAGGAGGCGTAGGAGAGCGTCTGGTGGCGGAGGTGGGCAAACTCGGCGGGGACATCCTTGACGACGAGGATGCCGAGCGAGTCGGGGCCGAACGCGCTCTGCAGCGTCTCAAAGGAGACAGTTCCTGGGGTCCTCTTGTCAGTGACACGTTCATAGGGCGATGAAGATGCGAGGAGATGCCACCATTCTTGAGATCGTTCAGCGACACGGTCACTGCCTGCGCTTGGGGGGTGGTCATTGTGTAAATGGGTATCAACAATCGTCCGGACCTATGTAAGAGAAATAGACCAAAACAGGAGGGCTTGAGACAAGAAGAAAAGAAAAAAGTCAAGAGAAGAGTGGATGGACGGGGGATTGTAACAAGTTTGTAGTTCGGTCAGGATCCTCCTTCCCTCTTAGTATCTGAACTTGGCCGAATGACCCCTCGCGCGGCTCGGGCTAACATCGTCAAGCAAGGTGGGGGTGGTACGCCGATTGCCAAGGCTCCGCTACAGGGCAGACCTTACAGGGCAGGCCTTACAGCCCTCGTTCAAGGTTACAGCGTACAGATTACAGGGCATTACAGGGAGGGCTCGTCGCTTAGCTAATGCGAGGCTGCCTCTCCCCGGCTCTCCACTCTCCACCTTCACCCCAATCCCGCCTGCATCTATCTCCAATGTAGACCATCGCCGACCCCATCTTGAACAAACCTGCCCATCCTCCGCCTACGGAGCCCGCCGAGCCCCGTCTCCCCCCCCCGTCCCTCCGAAACCAAACCATTCCACCTCCGAGCTGCCTCTCTCAGCAGTAACAGAGGCGCAAAACCCATCCTCCCACACAGACACCACAGACATGGTCAAGCCATTATCCTTCAAAGGCGACAAGAAGCCGAAGAAGAGAAAGCGCCCCGCCACCGAGGGCGACGGCCCAGACGCCGAGTCGTCGAGCCTCGTGCCGGCGTCCGCCTCCGCCTCCGCCTCTGCATCCGTCACCGCCGCCGAGAATCCCGACAGCGACGACAGCTGGGTCTCGGCCGACACCACTGCCGACGTAGTCGGTCCCGTCATGTTCGTCCTGCCCACCGACCCTCCCTCGGCCCTGGCCACCGACGCCGTCGGCAAGGTCTTCTGCCTCGAGTTGGAGAACATGGTCGACGGCAACCCGGCCACCGCCGAGCCCCACGACGTCAGGCAGGTCTGGGTCGCCAACAAGGTGTCGGGCACTGAGCAGTTTCGCTTCAAGGGGCACCACGGGAAGTGCGTCACTCCATCCTTTCCTTTCTGCCTCTTTTGCAGGAGACGCCTCTCGCTGACTCGACCGTAGATATCTCGGCTGCGACAAGAACGGCACCCTCTCCGCCGCCTCGGACGCCGTCTCCCCCCTCGAGTGCTTCCACATCCTGCCGACGGCCGACACGCCCGGCACCTTCCAGCTGCAGACGCTGCGCGACACGTTCGTCACGGCCACGCCGTCGACGGGGTCCAAGGCGGCCCACGAGGTGCGCGGCGACGCCGACGCCGTGTCCTTTGCCTCGACGCTGCGCATCCGCATGCAGGCGCGCTTCAAGCCGCGCCTCAAGGCGTCCAAGGAGGAGAAGGCCAAGGAGAGGATCAGCCGCAAGGAGCTCGAGGCCGCCGTCGGCCGCAAGCTCGAGGAGGACGAGGTGCGGAGGCTCAAGAGGGCGAGGCGCGAGGGCGACTATCACGAGCAGCTGCTCATGTTCAAGGTGAAGAGCAAGCATGATAAGTTTGGTTGAGGGGGGCTCTTGTTCCCTTGTTCGAAAAATGATACCCTGTTTTGTGACATGTTTTTGACCATGTTTTATGACATGTTTTGTGACCATTTTCGAGGCACCCATCTGGTCTGGTCGCATCGTTGACAGTATTTTGCTGGATTCCTGCTGATCCCCAGTGCAACACAGGCTTTTTCATTTTTCTAACTCTTCTTGATTTCATCGTTTGTCTGGGTATCCTCTAATTCGGCCTCCACGCCTTGATATAGCCGTCCTCGCCCGCCGTAAAAACGACCTGCTCGTCGTCGTAGAAGCAAAAGGCCCGCACAATCTCCTCCCCGTGGCCGCCAGGCAGCCCGACACTCGACGCCCGGTCGAAGACCCAGCTGTTCTTCTCGCTCCCCCGCGCGAGGTGCACGAGCTGGAAATTCTGTCGACTGCCCCCCGTCAGCATCTGCACGCACGCACAAAGAGAGAGGGGGGAGAAATAGAAGGGGCAAAATAGAAGGAGCAAAATAGAAGGGGCAGAAATAGACAAAAATAGAAAACATACTCCTGAGATCCAACGCCGATAATGGCGCCACTGCCGTCCACCTTGGCCGTCACGTTAGCGACGTACTGACATGCGAGCTCGGCGCGCACGTCGCCAAAGTCGGCAACGGGGGTGCCCTTCTCGTAGCCGGCGTCGAGGTTGAAGACGGCGAGCTTCTCGTCGTGGGTCAGCGTGTAGACCTCGGAAGCGCTCATGAAGGCGGCGCGGTGGACGGAGCCCGTGTTGAGCGTCTGCACGACGACGTCGTCCTCGTCGGCGGCGCGCGTGTCGTAGACGTTGACGACGCCGTCGGTCGACCCCGAGAGGAGGATGCCCGGCGCCTCGGCCGGGTGGAAGCACAGCTCGGTGACGT
Organism: Verticillium dahliae VdLs.17; assembly: GCF_000150675.1. Taxonomy (NCBI): domain Eukaryota; kingdom Fungi; phylum Ascomycota; class Sordariomycetes; order Glomerellales; family Plectosphaerellaceae; genus Verticillium; species Verticillium dahliae. Next base: position 480,440 of record NW_009276916.1, on the reverse strand, counting down.
CGTCGCTGTGGACCTCGGCGTAGCGGGCGCGCGGCGCGGGGGACGCGCCGCGCACGTCCCCACAGCGCGATGGAGGACTGGTGGTTGGCGAACTCGGTGCCGACGGCGAGCGTGTGCGAGGCGGCGTCGCAGGCGAGGGCCGTGAGGGGGGCGTCGGCGGCGGCGAAGCGTGCGGCGAGGGCGCTCGAGGGCGGGTTGCGGAGGTCCCAGAGTGCGACGGTGCCGTCGTCGCCGCCGGTGCAGACGGTCGAGGCTGACCGGTCAAAGGGGCGCAGGGCCTTGATGTTGCCGTGCGCAGTCGGCAGGGAGGTGATGGGGCCGGCGCCGAGGCGGGCTGGGTCGAAGAGCGAAAGTTGCTGGTCTGACGTGATAGAGGCGAGACCTGCTCCGAGGCGGTGGATGTCGAGGACGTAGACTTCTTCGCGGCCCGTGAAGCGGTGACCGGCCACGGGGGCGAGCATGTACATGGTGGGCAGCTGTTCGTCTGTCAGTCAGGAGCTTTCAGGGGATGGGGGCGGATGGAGGGGTTGGAGGGGTAGAGAGACGGAGGGGTCCATGAGCTTCAGCGTGCCGTTTGGAAGCTGATGCGAGGAGAGCCAAGCTTGACGAGAGTCTCAACTTTGGCCATGGTACAAAGGAACGTACTCTTCAGCTCAAGTATTGATTATCAGTATGACCCTGCTCTGCGAGCAGCTCTCAGCTCAGTCAACTTTGCATCTCATGAAAAACCGAGTGGTGGATGAGTGAAATGCTGGCCCGTGCACTTTCTTCAACGACGATTGGCAACTGAACTGCACTTGGACTGTCACCGAGACACACCGAGTGCAGAGGACATTTCCACCGTCACAGCCACTCGTCTGTTGCTTTTGCAGTCAATCACCAGATATGGGAAACGATCAATATCATTCCGGTACCATGCGACGCAACAGCCAACTCGTCATCTTGTGGGCTTTTACATGACTTGTTGTACAGATCGTCTACAGAGCAACCTCATCGCCCCCACCCCGCCCTGCGGAAACAATCCACCACGCAAGGCTCCGTGCCTGCTGCACACCATATTCAGCCCAGCTCATATCTTGAGGCTCGGTCTGTTCGGATGACTCTGAAGCCGAATCCTCCAACATTTCTGTACCACCAGAGGGATGTCCCGTTTCTCCGGAGAAGAACTTCTCCCCTGGCCTCATGCTTGGAGGAAAGGGAAGTCTCGGCTCGACGGGTATGTCCAGCGCCGTCATCTCCTCGCGTGTCTCCGCTGAAATGTTCCACAAGAACTGATCAGACCTGGTCGTCATGCGACCTCCGTTGTCGAGCAAGAAGCGGCATATGTCAAGTTTCCGAATGTAAGCATCCTTTCGCGCCGTCGGGACGTTTCCCCCGCGGAGGCTGTACATGGTGTCGAACGCGGTGAGAAATTGCGACACCGCGTGGTCGAGGGGCGTCAAGTCTTTGTGGTCCCTGGCATTGACATTGGAGCCATGTTGATGGAGGAGCTCCAAGACCTCGCGCGGCAACGGGTTCGAGACCTCTGTGTGCATAAACGTGTTCCAACCGATCGACTTGCCGCCTGCAGAAACCTTGCCCACCACAAGGGGGATAGGCGTGTCGGGATGAACACCCTTTTCGAGTATCGTTCGCAAAAGATACAGCTGGTTCTCCAGCACGCCATCCTTGCTGGCTGCATCGACGAAGCTATGCCTGACAGCCTGCATGATGAGCTGCGCAGAAGTGCTGTACCTGAGAAGAATGCTGGCTATGTCCTTGGGAACGGTTTCCCAGCGTTTTGAAAGATACCTGCAGAACAGGACGAATACCTTGGATGCCTCTTCCCCTGACAGGAGCGATAGCTCGTGTGCCAGAAACCTCGGCGTCTCGGCCAGCATGGCAATACCAGCAAGATTCTTTGGTGGTGGGAGGTACTGCTCGGTGGCCCAAGGGTTGAAAGCATCCAGAATCTTTGCAATGCTGACCTGAGAGAGAAGACAAGACATATCTGTCACACCAGCATCTTCCGAGCCTTTAAGGTACGACAAGAAATCGTTTTGAAAAGAGAAAGATGGCGAGTATCGCGGCCACGCCGAGTCGCCAATCGTCAGCAGCCCCAGCTTGGTCAAGTACAGAAACCCATTCACGGGCGTCTCATCTTCACTGTCTGTGGGGACCGAGGAAGCCTTCTCCACGAAGGCCTTCACAGTCTGGTGCAGGAACTGAACGTGATAGTCTTCCAGTTGGTCATCGGAAAAGGCCGAACATGCATAGATGCGCTCCGTCTTCTCCAGCCGGACTTCCTTGAGCTCAACAAGGCCGCCGCATCGGCTCTGGATCAACCTCTTTGCCTCATCGAACGATGTGTCGACCTTGGCGAAGCGAGAACCCGGAACCTCCGAGTCACTTTTGGCGGCAAAGCGATATGCCAGAAGGAAATCGGAAAGGACCAAAGGTCGCTTCGCACACTTGACAATGTCGAGCATGACTCTTGACTGCCGAATGTACTTTTGCCGAATCCTCTTCTCGAGCAAGTATTGATAGTATCGCGTCAGATCGGTCGGGAGTTGGGTCAACTCCTCGGCGACTTCTTCAACGCTGGACCCGTCCGTGAAGTCGCCAAGGAGCTCTTCAAGAATCAATCGGACCCAGAGAAAGACGCCTTCGGCCATACGAGTAATCTGCCCCTTGAGGCTGTCAATCGCGCCTTTCTGGGTCGCAGTGCCGTCTCGAAGCTCTCGGCCGACCCTAGAGTTGGACTGGAATTCAACGTCGACGACGCGCTGTATATCGCCGGCAGTGTGATCCTGGATCCAGAATCCTGGAACATGGGTAAAGTTATCCAGAAAAACCTGTTCCGGGCGGCTGGTCATGCAGATCTTGACCCGGACGTTCTTGCTCCGCTGACTGTCTAAGCAAATCGTGTGCAGGAACCGGGCGACGTCTTGATACCGGCCTTCAAACTCGTCGAGCGCATCAACAAACAGAAGTATGGATGTGTTGAAGTTGGTTTCTCTGACAACGTGTTCGAAGACATGGATCAGCTTGTCCGTGGTCCACGTAAACGGCTCTGATTTGCGATAAAAGTATCGCCAGCCCTCGTGCACAACGGATCGCAGCTCGGGTATGTCTTTCAGGATTTGATGCAGAACCGCTTTGAGGAAACCTTCAAAAGACTTCTGAAGAGGCGACCCACGATCGTGGAAGAAGAAGGCGGCTGTCGTGCATTTGTAACCCTTAGCCCTCAGCGCGACTTGAGCCTTCTGGGTGCGCGCATCTGTGTACGCTTTCTTGAGCAGAGTCGATTTGCCAGATGCCGGTTTGCCCTTAATCCAGTAAAGCCCTTCGTCGGAGCCGAGCCAGTCAACAAACCGCAGTTGCTTGTTAGAATAGAGCCATTCGAAGGTGTCTTCAAAAGCTGGTACCACTTGTTGAAGTCGCCAGCGTGTTTCTTCGGCATCCAACTCACGGAGAGCCTTGCGGAACTTGATGCCGTCAATGCTACCTAAGAGATGAGGTGACGGCTATGGTCAGACAGGTCTTTCATATGCAGAGGCGTTAGGGAGAGAGGAGTCCTACCGGGTTGGTTTCTCATGCATGCCTTGAGCGCATTCTTCACCTTCTTGTACCCTGGATCGTGTAGGCCTCGAAAGCGACACATGGCCCTATGGTCGGCGTTGATGACGTCCACATGCTCACGGTGATAGCCAAGAGTAGCAGAGACGTCCCTCACCACCTTTTCCCGGGGTAAGAATGGCACGTGCAAAGCCTTTCCTTCACAGAATGTGTAGAGTTCCCAATGCTTCCGCTCATAGGCACCAGCAAAGCCGGTGATGAGTGTTTTCAGCGTCACAGAGTCGACACTGAGATCCCTGAGCAGCGTATCGTTCGTATCAAAACAAGCGGCTTTCGCAGCTTTTTGCAGCATCAGACCCCATTCGGCAAGTTCACTGCCACGGTGAGGAGTGCCCAGGAAGATGGTGGCGACTGTACTTTCGAATATCATCTTGAAGCCACCAGCGGCGCCTTCGAAGCCAAGACTGTCTTCGTCACGCTCGGCCCGTAAGGGGAGATCCCGGAGGTAGGCATCATCATCAACCTGGATACAGGCTTGTCGAAGGGCCTCTTTGAGCAGTAAACCACCCAGACTATGAGCAACGAAAATGATGGGTCGTCCGGGGTCATCCCGGCGGATGGCCTCGAGATCGTGTAAGAGGCTGCTGGCATGGCCAACGACGTTCGTCTGGTTTGCAGCGCCGGAGAAGAAGTGACTGACGTGCGAGTCGTACCCATACGTCAAGATGCGGCTATTCGGGCAGTCATTGGGGAGCAGGTCCCTTGGCCAGAAGCAGTCATGTTTTCGGTGTTGGCGTTGCGACGATTGGAATATTCGGAGAAGGCCGCGGCCCGACTCTTCGAGCGCACCATAGTGCCACGTTTTTTGGGCGTGGCCTTGGAGACCATGGATGAATACTATGCTACAATGAGTGGCCAACTATCAGCAAGCGGAGGACAAGACGGTGCGAAAAATGAGGCGGTTGTTAATCTCACTCAGTCTCCGCCTCGAGAGCCGACCAAAGGGTAGTGAACCCCTCCGAAGCTACCTCGACGTTGGCGCTGCTCTGCGGAAGATTGAACTTGATCGCGGTGTCATCCTCGGGCGATGGTGACATGGTGCATTGTGCGTGTCAGTAGGTCCCAGGTGCGGGTGTACTCAGGGACCCCTCGACACCCTCGGCCGTTTTGAAGATATCGGTGGTCATCACTGGTTTCTTGGGGGCTCGCCGAGCTGAAAAGGCAACCATGCGAGTTCTTGGGCATCGGCAGTAACACACTAGCTGCACGCATGACTGGATGTGATGCTACTGTGCAGAAAGCCTAGCCAGAACGCCTGGCGGGCGGTGTTGAGGGGGTCACCATTGGGCTGCCTCCGTCTGCATCGAGGCTTCGCTTGTCTGCCTGCTGTGTCTGGCCAGCCAGGATCAATTCAGATCGGGTCGCTCCTGGTCGGGCTATGCATACGACGGGGTCGTCGCTGCCTTTGGGTAAGCAGGAAGCGCCAGCCTCGTCGAGGAACCGCAGACTGTTGATGCCGCTACGGGCTGAGACTTAGATCAACTACGAATAAAGGTACATACAGCTTTATACTTTTGACAGACAGTATTTGCGACAGTATAGCTTTGATTCGATCATATATGAGGTAAGGCATAGAGTGCACGCATTAGATAAGCCGACATGAACTCTGTGTACCTAAGCGTACCTGGTCCTGTAGTGCTCTGGTAGTGGACAGCACGCGACAGGTACCACCCCGGTCCGTGGAGCTCGGAGCATCATAACGGACATCTGTTCGAAAGCCAGCATCTGCCGAACCTCATACCAACAACCCCACCAACGCTCTCCTGCACTCCCCATTGCGACTGAACATGTCGCGAGTGCTTCTCTTGAGTCCCGGCACATAGAAACTGCCCAGTATGAAAGGTTCCGTTGTCTGGCTACTCCGTATGTTGTCCCCGAGTCCCCATGCGCATGTCCCAAGCCACATGGAGCTTCCCCCCCAAGGCTGACCTTCGACTCTAGTGCTCTTGCAGGTCGCCACCGTCACTTCCCAGGATGCACAGAAAGTAATGGTAGCTCAAGATGATGAGCCAGCTGTTGCGACGCCGAATGACGATACCCAAAAATCCCCACCAACGGCCGGCATGGTCCCGGTCCCTCCGGCACAAGAACAGCCACCCCGAAGACACCCAGGTAGGGAAGGCCTATCGTATTGTGACAAGCAAAGGGCGCCAGCTAAATCTCAACAGGAGCGGACCTGGTAGATACTGCCCTGGAGGCGCTCAAGAAGATCCCGCGCCGAACCCGTACGCGAACGCGCCGCCAACGAAGCATCCTCGATACCGTCCTTGACTATGTCGTCAACGCGCTCCCCAGTCTCGAGGTCAGCGCGCCGCCCACAGAACAGAGCAAGCCCGTCGTGAGTGGGCAGCTCCTCGACGCCGTCAAGCTACTCGAGCAGTCGGCACTGCTCAACAACCCCGATGCCCTCTACATCCTCGCCGACATGAACTTCTACGGCAACTACTCCTACCCGAGAGATCTGACGACCGCCTTCAGCCACTACAAGACCCTAGCCGACACACATGGCAACGCCACGGCCCAGCACATGACGGCCGTCTTCTACTCCACCGGACTGGGCGGCGCCGTGGCCCCCGACTCGGCCAAGGCCATGCTCTACTACACGTTTGCCGCGCTTCAGGGGAACACCAAGGCCGAGATGGCCATTGGATACAGACACCACAGCGGCGTCGCCACGGCCAAGAGCTGCGAGACTGCCGTGCAGTACTACAAGAAGGTGGCCGACAAGGCCATCAAGTGGTACCGCTCGGGACCTCCCGGTGGTATGGCTTGGATCGTGGAGCAGTATCGCATTGCCGACGAGGAGGGCGGCGTCTATGGCGAGGGAGCCAGCGCGTCCAGTGCTGGTCTCAACGCCATCAAGGCCAGCGTCAACTCGGATGTCAACGCGGCGATTGATGATGTCATTGAGTACCTCGATCTCATGTCGCAGAGGGGAGACTTCAAGGCCTCATTCAACCTCGGCCGGATATACTATGATGGACAGCGGGGCCTGGCCCGCAACGTTGACATGGCACGCAAGTACTTCTTCATGGTTGCTAAGCGCTACTGGAAGAAGGATGGCCGCATCATCGATACCCCAAAGCCCGGCATCGAAAAGATCGCTGGCAGGGCAGCCGGCTTTATTGGCCGTATGTACCTGAGAGGCGATGGTGTGGACCAGAGCCTCGAGCAGGCATTCAGATGGTTCGGCCGTGGCATCAAGCTCGGCGATGCCCAATCTCAGTATGGTCTCGGCCTCATGAAGCTCCATGGCTACGGCAATGCTCCGAAGAACGTCAAGGCCGCGACGGAGCTTTTCAAGGCCGCTGCGGAGCAGGACTACGCCCCGGCGCAGATTGAGATGGGCGTGCTCTACCTTGACCAAGGCGGTGCCGATGATGTGCGGATCGCCAGCAACTACTTTGAGCTGGCTGCTCGCTACGGCCTCATAGAGGCTCACTACTACCTGGCTGAGATGAGCAACCACGGTGTTGGTAGGGACAAGACCTGCTCTGTTGCTCTGGCGTACTACAAGAATGTTGCCGAAAAGGCCGAACCTTTGGTGTCGTCGTGGGCTGAGGCGAACCAGGCCTACGAGGAAGGAGACTCTGAACTGGCATTCCTCGAGTACGTCCTCGCTGCCGAACAAGGCTACGAGCGCGCGCAGAACAATGTCGCATACATGCTCGACCCGACGCAGGCCAGACTCTCGCTGTCGAGCCTCATCAAGCCCGCACCGCGTCCCGCCCTGCTGGACAACCCCAGGCTGGCGCTCATGTACTGGACGCGCTCTTCGAGGCAGTCGAATGTAGACTCCCAGGTCAAGATGGGCGACTACTACTACTACGGCGTCGGCACCGAGCTCGACATTGGCAAGGCGGTGCAGTGCTACACCGGCGCGTCCGACTACTCGCAGAGCGCCCAGGCGCTATGGAACTTGGGATGGATGCACGAGCACGGCATCGGCCTTACGCAGGACTACCACCTTGCCAAACGCTTTTACGACCAGGCGCTCGAAGTCAACGAGGAGGCCTACCTGCCCGTGAAGTTGACGCTCCTCAGGCTGCGCCTGAAGAGCGCCTGGAACACTTTCACCCGTGGACCCATTCACTCCATCCAAGACGATCCTGGTACGTGATCTTGCGCAGAATCTGCCGTCTGGCTTTGAAGAACCACAACTAATGTGAATGCAGAACCGAAGAAGGACTGGTCGCTGGGTGAATGGATCTCCAATTTCATGAAGGATGACAACGCATTCTGGAACCAGGAAGATTTTTACGATGACATCTACGACGACACGGCAGCGCACGCCGAGGCTGGCGATGACTTTATCTTTGAGGACGACATGACGGAGAGTCTCCTCATCGTCTTTATCGGTATCTGCCTCGTGCTTCTGCTCTACTACCGCCAACAGATGCAGCAACGCCATCGCCGGGACGAAGAGGCGAGGCGCCTCCAGCAGCAGCAGGGAATAGCACCGAATGCGCAGGCTCAGCAGCCGCCGCCGCCGCCGCCACCGGCGCAAGAGGACCGGGGCATGTTCCCGGCTCAGGGCAACCCTGCGTTCAACGACTGGGTTGCAGGAGGTGTTGGGCATTGACGGCCGGCCGTGTGAAGGGAGCAAGGCAGCCTCGTATGGGATGGAAGCAGTCCTACATATATGAGAAGGATCATGCATAGCAAGCAATCATGAATGCATTTCCTCGGTTGGATAATCGTTTATAAGTACTCTTCGGCTAGGTATCAGTCGTGACTGCCATTTATCATGTGACGCCACAACAAATTGCAACAGGGGAACATTGTTCCATTCAACACTGTAAAGACATACAACATGTGCGTGACAAGCCGAAATAGAAACCGCCTCGTCAAACCGAGCTCATCAACTATGACCAAATCATGCAAAAACCCAGTGATATCCTTACAAGCATTGGTACCCCAGAACGCCTCGCCAGTGGGGTTGGAGGGGTCCGCGACGAGCTGCAACGACTCTCGCCACCACAGCCAGCCTTCGTCCGCGCCTCTCAAGGGGGGTATGACGACGTAAAAAAGGAAGGGGAGAAAAAGAGAAGAAAAGAAACACCAGCTCGCCCTTCGTACCTGCTCCCTGCCCCTACTCCTGTTCCTGGGTCTGAAAAGGAAGCAACGCAGTATGGCTTCTCGCCACCGTGCTCCTCGGGTAGAAACACGCAATCCCCCAGACAGCCGTCCCCCGAACAGCTGTCCCCGAACAGCCGTCCCCGGACAGCCACCCCGGAAAGCCGCCCCCGGACACGCCTATCCGTATCGCGGGCCCTGCTGTGGCAGCGGCTGTTGGCCCCAGCCCTGCGGTGGGTGCCCCTGCGGAGGCGGCACCGGATATCCGCCGCCTCCGCCGTTGGCCATGCCCATGACGTCCGGGCGGTTCTCGAGCGGCTGGGCAAAGTTGCAGATGCTGCAGACGACATCGGTGTAGCCCTTCATGGACAAGGGGACGACGGGCTGCGGCACGCACTCGTTAGCTGCGGAGAAGTGGTTGAATGGAGGGGAAAAGGAGGTCCCCCTCGGTGGACGAAAGAGGTCGAAACGTACGATCCAACAAAAGGTGAACCAGGGATGCGTCTTGATGACATGGCCGGCCATGTTGCCACAGTTGTAGCACTGGCAGACGATGCCCTCATAGCCGGCGACCTGCTTGCGGAAGGTGTGCTCGCCGCACACGAAGAAGAAGAACATGGCTGTGGCAGGGTCGAGGCCGAGGCAGCGGCAGCAGTGGCAGCAGCACGTTGGCGATCTGCGGCTGATCTGATGCGACGGAGAGAGCGGTGTCGCAAGGCGTGTCTCGGACGATGCTGCTGGGTTGGCGCTTCTTGAAGAAGTCGAGGTGTGTCGCGCAACTTGAGCAACCCGTCTGCGTGAGGTGGCGTGATGAGTCGGCTGAGGTATGTAAGGATCGTGGTTTGTCGCCAGGCTTGACGAAGGTTTGGGGGCGCAAGAAGTGAAAGGGAGGTTCAACGTTCAACCTTCGGGCGCCAGACTCCAGACTCCAGGCTCAGGCTCAGGCAGGCCTGGGAGTAGGAAGCACCGGAGCGCGGGAGGCCCTTGCGGGGCGAGGTGCAAGGGTGAAGCCCGCGGCTCCGATTGGGTCGAGGCCTGGCACTTACGCAGCAGGGGGCAGTGCAGGCTTGGCACCGCTGGGGCAGGTGCGACCCGTTCTGCCGTCTCCCCTGGCGAACGCGTCCAGCGCGCTGGGGCAGGCACAACCGTAGCAGCCACGGCGGGGTCGCCCGCTAAGTCGCTAGCTGCAGGGCAGGCTCGCTGTAGAGCAGCGATCTACCTGCCTGGAGTACTATGTATATGTACATACGAGCTTATTTCAGTCCTCAGATTTTTTGCTTTGCCGAATCCTTGGAACCTCACGATAGCGTCAACATCAAACCTTCCCCGCCCCCTCAACCCATTGTTCCACACGAAACACGGACACTACACTCCAGCGTCTTCGTCTTCCACTCGGCCATCTCGCATCTCCCCACACAACAGCCAATGCCCAACCCATAGCCCACAATGCTGTACGACCTCAGTATCCCCTGGTCCCCCTCGACCACGACCCGAGACCTCGAAAACACCATCACGTTCAGCGCAGCCCTCGGCTACAACGTCATTGCCCTGAATCACATAATAGATGGGCCGCTGCCGTCAACCATCACCAACCCGCTGCCGAAGCTCGACGCCGGCGCCTCCTCCACATCATCTTCCTCCTCCTCCTCCTCCTCCGCGAGGGCGCCGCACCCAGCAAACCCAACAACCCCACGCCGCCCAACCATCCTCCACCGCGCAACCCTCGTCTACTCCGACCCTGCCCAGAACCACCGCATGCCCAGCCTCGCAGCCGCCTACGACCTCCTCGCCGTCCGCCCCACCAACGAGCGCGCCTTCACCTCCGCCTGCCTAGCCCTCGCCGACCCGGCCCTCATCTCCCTCGACCTGACGGCGCGCTTCGACTTTCACTTCCGCCCGAAGCCCTGCATGGCCGCCGTCGCGCGCGGCCTGCGCTTCGAGATCTGCTACGCCCACGCCCTGCGCGCCGGCGGCGGGCCCGAAGCCGCTCGCAAGCGAGCACCAATTTGGCAAATTTTAAACCCCCGGGCGGGGAACGTACAAGCTTCGCGGATCAATTACCAACAAAACGCTATGAATATGATGGGGAAGGGGTGTGTATTCAAGCAGTAAGCGGGGGAGCGCCGTGAGGAAAGATGAGATATGAGAAGAGGGGTGAGGAAAACAGAGGTAAAAAACAGAGTATGAAATAATACAAATATATA
>NW_009276916.1:463923-469229 GCF_000150675.1 Verticillium dahliae VdLs.17 | reverse complement strand
CGACGGAGAAGTTATAGACAAACGCCTCGGCTGCCCGAGCATGACAAACAAATACGGTCGACACCGAATGATACCCCCCTTACTAATTCAGAGAGAAGTTTCTTCTCAATCTCATACACCGTGCCACACCATTGTCATGACAGACCACTGCGCTCCATGGGTATACTTGATTCGGCCCTGGCGTGAGACTTGCTCACCCCAGGCGCCCCTGTCTCGTCTGTATGCTGCAGGACGCTAGAACTAAAAAGATTATGTACAACAGGTCAAGTATATTTCCCACCAAGTCCACAGGCCGCAAGCCACGAGCCCCAGACTGCCAGAGACAGGGCGTGCCTAAGCCTTCTCTTGTGTGACGCGCTGCGACAGAATCGAGACCAGAGACCAGAGCCTTATGAGCAACCCACCACCTCCAACTCTTCCACCTCGTTGGTCTTCCTCTTCACGAACTTCCTCCGCTTCACCGCCCCAAATTCCACCTCCTTCTCACGCGTTACACGGCCCGTGTCGCGCGAGCTTGCAAATTGGCCGTGTTTTGCAGCAAGTTGCCCAAATTCAGACGGTTCGTAAGCGTGAGGCCATCGAGGCCTGCGCCAGGCTGAGCAGGAGCCGCAACAACGGGTGGCGTGACTTCGGCAGCCGGGGGCGTTGATCTCCTGCTGCTGCTGGAAGACTGCTGAGCAGGGGCGCTGGGGGCACTCGGGGCGCCGAGGACCGGCTCCGCGATGGCGCTTGTCTGAGGCGGTGGCAGGACCGGCTCCGTGGGAGGCTGGGGAGGTGGCAGCGGCGATGAGGCGGGCCCTTTCGGAATCTCGTCGACAATTGGCGTCGAGGTGCTTGCGGATGGAAGAGCGGGCGGGGAGACGATAGGTGCTGAAGGGGCGGCGGGAGCTGAAGGAGCGACGGGAGCTGAAGGAGCGGCGGGAGCTGAAGGAATGGCCGGGGCCGAAGGAGCGGCTGGGACCGGAGCTGGAGCAGCAGGCACACCACAAGGCTGCATGACGGTGAGAGTCTGCGTGACGGTGACTGGGGGCGGCGGCGGCGGGGCGGCGGCGGTGACGGTAATGACGTCGGGGGTCATGATGATTGGGCTCGGCGCTTGTCTAGGAAGATGTCAGCAAATCAAGTGCGGGCCATTTCACTCGTGATGCGTACCCTTCCATGCCGGGCGCCTGCCCGGGTGCCTGCCCGGGTGCCTGACCGGGAGGCATCTGTCCAGGGAGCACGCCAGGGGGCATCTCGCCGGGCTGGAGTTGATCGGGAGGCAGTACGCCGGGTGGGAGTTGGCCGGGGGGCAGTTGTCCAGGAGGCAGAGGCTCGCCGGCGGGAGGCGCAGGCGCAGGCGCAGGTGGAGAGGCAGGCGCGGTGACGGTGACGGTCATGGTCTCCATGGCTCCCGGGTTGCCGACGCTGACGGTCATGCGCATCGTCTCGGTGACGGTAACGGGCGCCAGCTGGTTCCCATTGAGAGCGCCGAGGATGCTGCCGATGATGTCGCGCTTGTCAACCTCGTCATGCTGCTGTTTCCGGCCGAATACAGCGGCTCGAGAGGAGGACACGAGAGCGACCACGACGAAGACGGGTTGAAGCCGCATCGTGGGCGCGGGGGTATCGATTAAAGAACTTCAGTCTCTGGCGAAGTGTCGTGGGTCAAACTTGTCGAATAGGTTGTATGGGTGAATAGTGACGCAACAGACCAGCCGTCGGTGATGTTGGATGGGATGGGATCAACCCTAGGAAAGAGCGTGGGCGGAGTGGTCCGGTGTTTGTCGAGGAGTGCAGTTGACTACACTACTGCGACGGCAAGAGATGGCGACGAAGAAGAGGGCGCAGCAGGGTCATAGGGATCATCGGTCGTCTCGTCGAGGTCGAGATGGGACGGCCAAGGCAAGCCGAAGCCGAAGCCCGTAGCAAAGGTTTGTGGGAAAAGGAGCGTGTGGGCGAACCGAAAGGACTGAACGGAAAGACAACAAGACGATCCAAGTTTGTCAAGATTGGGCGGAACAGAAAGTGGAAGACGAGAAGCCGGTCATGGAAAGGAAGCCGTTCGCGGCTAGCGGTAACGTAAACGGGACGAAGAAGAAGAGGAACACGAGATGGGACGACGATAGAGACACACAGGCCTTGAAGGCACGAAGAGCGAATGAGAAGAGTCACGAGTGAGGCGGCAACTGGGGCGCTCAAGACAAGGGGGAGGGGGGCGAAGGGCTCGCGAAGACGTGGTTTTGGCCCTTGTTTCGCAGGGACAGAGTGAGGGCCAGACTGGTACGATATGCCACCACTGGGGACCCAAGGTGGTTCGAGCCCTCGATCTCCGTAGGGTGGGGTTGAACATCGGACGAAGAAGACGGGTTGGGTATGGTGAGCATGCGGCCAGGAGATCGTGAAGTCTCGCGGACGCAAGGTCCAGGCGTCACGGCCAGGGGGTCCGGTTGAGACGCGCCCCTGACGGCTCCTGTCAGAGGTGCATGTGGCGCGACATGGTGTCGAAACGGGGGGGTTCCGAGCACTTGTATGCTGCCAAGACGGACACGGAAATACGCAAAGGGATCCTGAAGGCCAAGGTCTTGTCAAATGAGCGAGCCGAGCATTGGGCAAATTGCTCAACCAGGTGTATCGTGGCTTGCCTTGTCGTGAAGAAGTAATTGTATAATGCTGCAGGAAGTATGCTCATGCACACAAGGTGGCCGCTCCCGCAAAGGATGATTAGGCATTTCCCCAAAGCATGGGGCGCCCATGCCGGCCCTGTCATGCTGACCATGTATGCTGACAAGCCGCTTTGCTGAGGGATGCAAACCCCGGGCCCGCCGTGTGACGACCGGCAGATGCATCGGGTATTTTCTCTTGGGTGGTGGTGGTGGTGGTGGTGGTGGTGGGGGACAGCGGCTGCCGTGACGACGGCCTCCCCTCTTGCGTCGCGTCACTGTCTCCATCGCGAGTTGTCAGCCGGGGCGTATGACGCGTGGTCACCTCGGGAGGCCACGATCCAAACATGACGCCGCGAATGGATGGGGCTCTCGAAACGAAGAAACGAAGGGGATGGCCGGGCTCATCAACAGAACCAATCGACTGGGAGAGACGGCAGCGGCTGCTGATAATGCGGCGTTCAAGAAGCCCCTCCCAAGAGGACGAATGGCACTGCATGGCGCTGCTCATGCTCGCATCGTGGGCTGTTGTCTTATTGAGACGAGACTGATTGAAAACATTCTGCGACACGGCATCGCATTGACTGGATTGGATGGCTTGAAGGTCGATGTTTCCTGTTGTGCGGTGTCTGCGTCAGGTCGGCGAAGCGAGCTTGGACAGTTCGCGGCAGAATTTTCGGATGCTCAACTCATGGCGAGAGGCTATTTTGAAGACTGAGATGGAGTGCGGTGGTCGACGAGATTTCTGATGCCATGCAGCTATGGTGTTGAGGACAGTTAGCAGTTCAGGGCGATGGAAGAGCCATCAGGGAAGAGCCATCAGGGAAGAGCCATCAGGGAAGAGCCATCAGGGAAGAGCCATCAGGGACGAGCCATCAGGAGAATGGTGCACGTCAAGGAAGCAAGCGCGAGGCAGGTAGGTCTGGCCTCCTCTCCTGTCTGGCCTGGTGCCGCCTGCTCAACGTGAAACGTGTGCCTGCCCCCCCTGGCCAGCCCCTAGCCTGTTGCTTCCAGACATGCAGTGAAAGTGATTCACCCCTGGGAGCAGGCAGGGCAGGTCAGGGGTGAATAGTGGTGTATCCCCTGTGGTGCTTGCGCCGTTCCGATCCCAGTGGCCGCTGCTGTGGCTCATGACGAATGGTGCGTGGCGCGCGTTGCCGTGGCTCATCCGGCCCTCGGTGCGCCAAGAAGGCCGACTCGGCCGGCCATCGAAGGCGCCTCTGAATCGAAGGCACCTTTGAATATCGATGACGACATTGAAGATTCTCGATGCCCATCGCTCTCCCACCACCACGTATCGGCCGCTTCGCAGCCTTATCACCATAAGGGTCGGGACCGTCGGGAGCTAGACCAGAGCGTAACGGTTGGCGAGTGCGAATTTTTGTCACCGGAAACGAATCCCTCAAAATGCACGTCACTCCCTTGTCTGGCTGCTCACCCAACAAGTGATCGCCCTCCATCGGTTTCATCCCAAGATACAGCCTACAGCCTGTCCATTTCGAACTCTGCACATCAGTAATAGTGCTCGTTGTTATCATCCCAAGTCGGCGTTGAGGCGTGCAAAGGCGACTCAACAACGCCCGCCGAGGACTCATCGGAGCACAAACTAACCCCCAGAACCGCCCATCATGACCGTCGTTCATGTGCTCGACGACTACTACCTGGCCATCACGGCCCTCATCACCGTCGCCTACCAGCTATTCTTCTTCGCCATCGCCTTCACCTTCAAGTTCGACAAGCTCACCGACTTTGCCGGCGGCACCAACTTTGTCGTCCTCGCCATCACCACCCTGGCCATGAGCGGCCACGCCCACGCGCGCCAGATTGTCGCCTCGCTCTTCATCATGCTCTGGGGCGCCCGCCTCTCGGCCTTTCTCCTGTTCCGCATCCTCAAGACCGGCAAGGACGACCGCTTCGACGACAAGCGCGACAAGTTCTTCCCCTTCCTCGGCTTCTGGGTCTTCCAGATGATCTGGGTCTGGACCTGCTCCCTGCCCGTGACCGTCCTCAACGCCCCCAACGTCACGCGCTACCCGCAGCACGCCTTTGGCACGGGCCGCGACATTGCCGGCGTCGTCCTGTTCGCCATCGGCTTCGTCATGGAGAGCGTCAGCGACATGCAAAAGTTCCGCTTCCGCAGCGCGCATCCGGACCGCGAGGCCATCTGCGACAAGGGCTTCTTCTACTTTACGCGGCACCCCAACTACTTTGGCGAGATCCTCATTCAGTTCTGTACGTATTGGCCTCACCCGGGCAGACTCCCCCCCCCCCCCCTTGGGCAGCGAGAAAGTCTAACGCGACCAGCCATCTTCATGATCGCCGTCTCGGCGGCCGCCGACGGCTACGTGCGCGGCCAGGCCTTCCGCGCCCTCTACGCCACCATCCTCGGCCCCATCCTGCTGACGGCCCTGCTCATGTTCCTGTCGGGCCTGCCGCTGTCGGAGCGCCCCGGCGCCAGAAGCGCTACGAGAAGGCCAGAACTGGGAGGGCTACAGCCGCTACCTGCGGCGCACCAGCATTCTCATCCCCTTCCCGCCGCGGCTGTACGAACCGCTGCCGACGTTCGTCAAGCGCACCGTCTTTCTCGAGTTTCCCATGTATGTGTTTGACCCGGGGAAGCATTCCGACGTCCGGCTCGGCGGCGACCGCGAGGAGGGAGGGGGA
>NW_009276916.1:461596-463819 GCF_000150675.1 Verticillium dahliae VdLs.17 | reverse complement strand
CTGCGTCGGACATGTAGCTCGACCATCTCGAAGCAGTGGGATACGTGGATGTGTCTATTTTGGAGTTCCATATGTTGCCTAATCTCAATGATACCCTCTTGACATAGTTGACCCACGATGCATCTCAAGTATGGCACGGTCTCCTCGGAAGCAGTTATATCTGCATGATCAAAATCTTTGTCGAGTGCCACATGGCAGCCTACTCTGGATGATGCTGCTTGACCATCTCGGCAAATCACCCCAACTCCATTCGCTTCCACCACGACCCGCCAACACCAAGCCATTCAGCACACGACCTCACCAGTAAACTCGTCAAACCCGCGCAACACACCCGAAGCAGTCAAAAAGAGCAACTCTCTCTCTCTCACACACACACACAGGAAAAAGAAAAGAAAAAAAAAAGAAAAAAAGAAGGAAAGAAAAAAAGAAAGAAAAAACAGAAAAAAGAAACAGAAAAAAGCTCACCCGCTCAGCTCGCACGCCCCCGACACAGGCGCAGGCGGCGCCTCCCCCTCCCCCACGACGACCACGTCGGCGCCACGAAAGGACTCTTGCCCCTCGTACTCGCCGGACCCGCGCAGGTCGGTCGGCTGGTCGAGCTCGTCCTGCAGCTCGCCATAGTCGGTGGTCAGCGACGTCTCCTCCGAGTGCGCCTCGGAGCCCTCGGGGATGGGCACCATGGCCGACTTTGTCCAGATGTGGATGGCCTTTGTCCAGTCGAGGCCCTCGAGGCAGCCGCCCTTGACGGAGACGACGTTTTTGCTCTGCTGGGGGGGTCAGTGGATGCCATGAATATGGTCGAAGAAGACGGAGGCCTGAAGCTGCTTGCTGGGTGCCCATGGGCCGGGACGGGGAAAAGGCTGCACCGCGAGCAGGGGAGACGTACTGGCGTGGTGTGGAGCAGGCGGGTGCCGCAGGTTCGGCAGAAGTAGCTGTGGTGCGTGAGCATACTGGGAGCCCGTACTTGGAGCCCGTGATGCATGGATGATGTATCATCATGTGTGTAGACAGCCCGGGAAATCTTACCAGTACATGGTGTGGCCGGATGCCGTTGGTCGCCTGTCGCCGTTAGCTGCTGTGACTCTCGCATGCTCTTCCCCACGTCACGCTGGAGACCCCCCCCTGCTTTCAGACCGAGTACGATCCTCAGGCCAGGCACACTCACGCGTAGACATTCAACAGCTCCGTCTCGGGCAGCGTGAAGCGCGGAAAGATGGCGCTCGTGCCAAAGGCGGAGCTCGTCTGCCGGCGACAGGACTCGCAGTGGCAGATGTACAGCGCCAAGGGTTTGGGCAGGGGCGTCTTGAAGCTGACGCTGCCGCACTGGCAACGGGCGTTCATGGTGTATTGGGAGTCGAATTGCGTGTGTGGGGGTTGGTTGGTGGTTCACTCCAAGGTTGGGTTCAAGGAGAGGAGGGAAGGCTTGGTGGGGGGGGTTGCCGCGTGGAACGTCTTGGGGGTGAGATTCTTGTCATGTCCCTCTGGCAATTGCGTACAGCGTGCAGACTCGGGAGCCAAGAGATTTTGAAGGGGAAAAAGAGGTTGGCCAGACTATGACTCCCGTCGTGGAAAGGGAAAACCCAGAGATTCACAGATTGGCGCGGTCAGCAACGTGACTGTCTCGAGAGATAGAGGAGATGATTAGTCAGAGAGGATTCAGAGCAAATACAGGTTCCTAGGAGATGCTCGAGCGACGAGGTGGAGGAGAACGTGCAGGCTGAGAGGAGACTTTGGTAGTGCTCGTCGCCTGAGAACCCCGCCTGGCGCCTGGCGTTGCTGTGTGACGCATCCGCTCGAGACGGTTCTGGTCCACGTCCACTTGTCGAATGGCGCGTGGGGTCAGGTACCTTGCACCCTCAGGTACCTTCCACCCTCAGGTACCCTACCTTAAGACAAGGTACACAAGGGAGGTAGGTAGGTAAGTAGGTAGTTGGCAGGTAGGTACTTTCCAGGGCACGATGATTCACGCGTCGCCGTGATGAAATCGCAGTGCTGGCGTGCACGTTCATCTGGGGGCCAGGCAAGGCAGGTACCTGCATCTCGCCTCGAGCAGCACACGAGTGACCAGCCTTGCCAGGCCTAGAACGAGCGTCGCCAGGGCGAGGGGCCGGTGCGTAGAGGCCCCCACACCCCCCCCCCAACTGGCTGGGAGGGAGCCAAGTGTCGTCGATCAAGCTCTCTGACCGTGAATGGGAAAACGGGTAGGTGGTTCAAGAGATCGGC
>NW_009276916.1:460535-461496 GCF_000150675.1 Verticillium dahliae VdLs.17 | reverse complement strand
AGCAGGCGGTTGGGCCGCCTGCTTCTTCTGACGAAACGAACGAGGAAACGAACCCCCTTGCCATGCCAAGGCTGTCATGGTATTTGACGTCAGCCAGCGAGCGGGGAGCCGGACTCAACCGGGTCACCGGGTGAACAGGCCCAGTAGTGGGCGCCCGCGCGACTTGGCCGGACTAGGCAGCTCGTCCACCTCATCCCACAGCATATGGCGATCTCTCACCAGGTTTTTTTCTTTTTGCCTCCATTGTCTTCTCCCCACGCTGTGCCAGCATGACAATCTACAGTCCACACATTCTTTTCAGAAGGAACCCACATCACCGTCAGACACCTCATTGCACCACCACTCGTCTCCGCCATTCGTGACCCAGCTGCCGTAGGTTGAAGCACCTCAACCGAGATTTCGAACCCAACAAAAAAAAGAAAATGGCCTCCCTTACAGCATCCCTCCTCGCCTCCTCCCCCGAAGCCTTCACCGCAGCCACGACAGGCCCGTTCCTCACCTCCGCCGCCGCCGGCACAACACCCCGCGAGACCCTCGGCCTCTGGCTCGCCAACGACCGCCTCTACATCCACGCCTACATCCGCGCGACGGGCAAGCTTCTCGCCTTCCTGCCGCTCCCCGCCCTCCCGGGCCCCACCCCGGGCACCGTCTCCTCGGCCCCGCCCACGGACCCGGAGACCAAGCTCCTCGACTGGCTCGTCGCCGCCCTCGCCAACGTGCGCCGCGAGGAGGCCTTCTTCCTGGCGACGGCCGAGCGCTTCGCCCTGCCCCTCGCCCTGCCCCTCGACCCGGCCACCGGCACCGTCCCGCCGCCGCCAGGCCAAGCTATCGGGCCCTGACCCCGCTGTGAAGGCCCCTCTACCACGGCGGTCGCCCCCCGAGACCAGCCGGCGGCCCTGCTGACGCTAGCATCTAGTCTGTCTTCAGTCTTATGCGAACACAGACAATCTGCTACTTTGAA
>NW_009276916.1:414119-460338 GCF_000150675.1 Verticillium dahliae VdLs.17 | reverse complement strand
GTCGCTGAGCAGGTGCGCTGACATGGTGCTGCTGTGCGGGACCAGCTCTTGGAGCGCGCCCTGGGCCAGTGGCGGGAGGTTTTGCTGGCTGAGGAGTCGTTCTGGCCTGCCATGTGACGCTGAACAAGCCAGGGTTTCGAGCTGGCCGAGACGATATGAGATGACGAGGGCGTTTAAAAGTGCAGCGTATTGAATCAAAAGTACTTTCGTGTTGAGAAATCTTGTTCGTTCCCATTGATGCCTTGGTCCATTTTGTTCTGGCCCATGTTCGCCTCTAGAGTGGCCCAGCTTCACTTCTCGGAACACCACCCCTCGATCCGTCGGGCTGCCTCCATAATGGGAAGATCAACAGCCTGCCAGAAGACATCTGCCGCCCACGCCACAATCGGACCCATCACTACCAACCCTAGTATCCACGCCAGTATCTGCTGTGATGGCGACTCCGTCCCAATCAGCCCCTTGATGCCTGTTGCTGTGACCCCCGGTACGAAATCGTCCCTCTCGGTCGTCCCCTCAGCCAGAGCACCGACGTGTCCCATGACCCCGCGCTGCATCATATTGAGGACTGGCCCGTGAACAATGTATAGCGCGTAGCTCATGCGGCCCAGATGCTGGGCCAACGCCCCCTCCAAGAGTTTCTGCAGCACCCTGGCCTGCGAAATGGTCCAGATCAAACCCAAGGCTGACAGACAGAACCAGAATTTCTGCGGACGTCGCTCGTCAACCTCCACAGAAGCAAAGGGCTCGGGCGTTCTGTCGACAAAGAACATGATACCTGGCGTGCGAGCAGCATTCTCGTTGGGCCACCCAGCAATGAACCACCAAAACAGGACGAGCGCGACATGGATCGTCGTCATGACGTAGGAAGAGATACTGGGTCTTGGAATTGGGACAAACTCGGTTGCTTTCGACAGGTTGGGTTGTCGTGCTGCTTGCCAGAATTGTATCTCGGTGATCAGACATCCGCCGAGAAACTCGAAAGCGGCCCATCTTCCACATGCCAGACAGTAGAGCATGATGAACAGCAAGCCAGAAAGTCGGATCATCCGACGCATGGGCGAGAGAACCAGCACCACCATGAACAGCATCATGGAATGGATGAATTCAATGGGAACTGTCCAGAGGTGGATGTCATAGGCCGGCGCCAGGTCAAAATCCCACGACCACGGCCAGGTGATGCCGTGAAGAAGAGCGGCTCCCCAGTCTTCAAATTGCTCGGAGAGGGTCGGCAGTGGGTGATAGAGGTAGCCAGCGTAGCTCAAGACGAGCACCAGGAAAGTCGACACAATACAGGGGCCAAAGAGGCGAATCGGGCGCCGAAAGGCTGATGATGCTAGGATCGACTGGCATCGCTCAATGTCATGGGCGTAAATGGCTTGGATTGGCTTTTGAGATAGGACGATGCCCGAGATGATGAAGAAGATATGGACCATGGGTCGGCCAGAGTAGATGACGCGGATGAATGGCAATTGCAATATGGAGGAAGTCTTCTCATTGAGTCCCCAAGAGGGGACAAAGTAATCGTGGTTATCTTCTGTGTAGTGACAAACGGCGACAATCAGGGAGGCCAGCCCCCGAAGGCCATCGAGGTAGGAGGTGGCATGGAGGCGAGGAGAGGGGTGGTCGGTATGGGCCCGTTCGAACAGGAGAAAGCTGGGCAGGAAAACCAGGAGGCGGCCTATGAGCCGCCTAGCTCTGAGCAGCATTGGATTGCGTGTCTGTTGGTTTGTTGATGAAGCAGCTGGTGCTGGTCGTTCTCGGGTTGCTCTTCACACGCTCGTCAGTGCTGGTGTGCTGAAGGTGAATTCGTTCGGGAGCACATCCCTCAATCGAGGGTCGAATTTGGAGGTCGAACAAAGATCATGATACTGGATCACGCCATCGAGGAGGTGCCTTGTATAGGTATTTGGCAAACCGCGGCAGTGACGATGGGTCTGGATCTGTCACCAGTCGTACCTGACGGTTCTGGGCCCCCACCCTGTACTCCTTCTATGCCGTGACTTCATTTCATCTCATGCAAGGAGCCTACGGCTGCCGTGGTACTGTCCAGCGCGCCGGTCTTCGTGCGACAGATGCAGCCGACGGCGGCTAACTGCATCAGCACGTACGTGACATGGTCCTATCATCAAGTATCCGGCAAAGAAATATCTTGCCTGAAGACTAAGTTCTGTCCACTCTTTCGCCAATGCGATGATAGCTGGCGGAAGTCTCATGACGTTCAGAGGTGGCGGATACTCAACAGAGAGCACTGTGGCCGCTATTGGCAACATGGTCACCCATCAGCGGATGTTTGCTTTATGGGGCTCAACGTATCGAAGACTCAGTGGATCGAAGACAATAGAAAACCATAGCCATTTGAATTCAGACTCAACATAGGGATCGAGGGCCAAAGGTGATATGTTAAGGTGGTAGCTGATTAATCTCCCAGGCTCAATGACGCACCTAAACGCCCAGTAACTCCCAAAACACGCGGTATACCATCCCATCCGCCAAGACCCTGATCGCCTAGCAAGAAGTGTTCCTCCTGTGAGAAACCATAGTCTGGCGCTGCCGTGGTCCCAGCTTGAGTTGTTGCACAAGACGATACGACTTGTACTTTTTGGCCGTAACCAAACCCACCTCCCTATCAGCACCACACGCCTCCGCGTCAAGCTCTGGAAACTGAGGGGCATTGAGCTCCTAGTACTCAGTGACCGCCTCAGTATCACGGAGATCGACGCTCTTGAGGTTTCTGGTCTTGTGACGTGGACTCCTCGCGAGCCTGCTGCGGCGACGTCGATATTCGCGGACAGCAGTGTGAATGTCAATGGTGAAGAAGAGTATCAGCCGAAGGGTGCACGAAAACAGGAACCCGACGGCCAAAGCAAAGGCGCGAACGATTGGCCAGTAGGTGCGCTGTATAAGACGCAGGGAAGCCTCCAGCACCGAGGGAATCAAGATGTTCGTCATCGAGAGGTAGGCCCCGACCGAGATAATCCAGTTGAGGAGGAGAATGATGATCGCTCTTTCTTCTGGTTAGCACAACAAAACTGACAGGCTTTCAAGATGGCTGAACCTACAAGATAGACATGGCCATGTTTATGTTGACTGAAATGACTCAAAGGTTTGACACAAGGGTTTTGAGTATTCCTTTGCACTAAGCAGGAACGATAGACCTGAAGGTCGCGAGGAGAACGGAATAGATCTGGGCAGCAGTGCGAAGCGAAGTCTGATAACAGGATGGCAGATAGCAAGCAACAGCAGGGTGTGTTGCCGAAGTGAGATTAATAGAACCGATGCTGGCGCCTAGGGGTATATATAGTGTTGACCATAGAAGCTTGTTGTCAGTGAAGATTACATGTCGCGATATTCACCCGCCAGGGTGGACCTGGAACGCGTCTCGGCATCAGTGAAGTTCAGTTTTTCTTCACGACGTGAATGCCACGGTTTAAATACCCTGGCCTAGTCAGCACCTTTTGTTTGGGGAAATCTCACGCCTCGCAGTGATTGTTCGTCCATAGCAAATTTCAAACAAAGAGCACATCAAAAGGGAAACCTGCTGCCCCTGAAAAAGTTCTCTCATTGACGACGTACCCAAGGTACTCATACAATGCAGACGTCGCATCATCAACATGCCACGGCAGCGCCCGCACCCCCTTCAACCAGACTCCTTCGGCACAACGACCTCTCTCGCGACCTCCTTTGCAACAGCCGGTTTCCTCGGCGCCGAAAGCCTCCTGACACACGCAACACTGACCGGCCCAAGTCCCGTCTTCTCCCTCTCGGCATTGAGCATCCGCCCCAGCGAAGCACACCACGCGCGCTTCCGGTCGTTATCCCAATCCAGCGTTGACAGCTCAACCTCCAAGGCCCGCAGGCCCCGCAGCCGCCGCAGCCCCTCCTCGATCCACGCCGGCCTCGGCTCCGGGTCGCGAAAGACGTCGGCTATCTGCAGCTCCGCGCTCTCGCCGTTCAGCCGCGTCGACGCGACCGCAGGCTCGACGGGTCCGCCGCCGACCAGAATCTTGAGCCGCAAGCCGCGCAGGCCGTCGGCCCAGCCGTCGCACAGAGCCGTCCACTCCTTGAGGCCGGCGCCGGAGAAGTCGCGGCCCAGCACCTCGAGGCGGACCTGCCGCATGGCACCGCGCTGCCAGGGCTGGAGGGGCCGGGTAAAGGCGCGGGCGGCCCAGAGGCCGGAGGAGAACCAGTTGACGAAGACAAACTCGTTCTCCTGGAACGGCACGAGGTGCGTCTCGGCGTAGATCTGCCGGCTGCAGCGCAGTAGGGCCGTGGGCATGCTGCAGACGAGGCGGTGCGGAGAGAGGAGCCTCCTGCCGTCGAGATCTGTCTTGGCTGGAACGTCGTTTGCCTGGTCAATTTCGGATCTGAGGAGCTCCTGGGGGTAAGTCGTGTAGCTGGGCGTCGGATACCAAGGTGCCAGTTGTGCGTAGCGTAGTGGGTGCATGAGGCAGGTCCATTGGAAGATCTGAAGTCTGATTTCGAGGGGCAGATCCATCAGGCGGAACACGGGAGGCTCACGCTTTAGGCAGGCTTTTGGAGCCGGAGGCGTATCGATCAATAACCTTGGGTCAATATTGAAGCAGAAACAAGACAGGTCCACCTGACCTGCAGCATTGTGTCCCAGCGGGGTCGTCTTCGTGGTGACCACGGGCACCTCGATTGTGGTTGTAACACTCATGCCGAGCGAGGTATCTGCACCAGTCTGTTGCTGAGCCAAGATTCGACCAGAGCGATCAGGGGATCTTCCAAGGCGATCAAGTGTTGAGTGTGTTTTCAGACGACGACAAAGTGACGGCAATACTGTCAGAAACAGGGGAGAACAAGACGCAACAAGACAGTAGAGTTCCTGAAGAAGCAAGAGAGTAAACAGACTCTGAAGAACGGCAGCAGCAGGGCAAAGCCTGATATTGTACATGCAAGAAGATCCCATGATCTCACAGCGCCTTACCTTCCCCCCGACATTGTGCTGACGAGCTGCGGCTGACAGCATCTGATCAGCGTCTCACGCCGACGGAAGAGTGAACCCAATTGGACACTTGAACATCACCCCCAATCTGCTTCAAAAGACTTTGGGGAGTTTTGTCCAAAAAGGGTAGTCGGCCCAAGCTAAGGGGCCCAGCGTAAGCTGACAGCTTGGCTGAAGAGGGGCGACGAACATGCATCTTCGGTTGGCTGGCTGGGTGCGAGCTGCCCTTTTGGCGTTTTACAACCTGCGACATTGGACCAGCTGGTCGGATTTTGACTTTAGGGCTAGAAGATGCTGTGCAAGACGGAGGGGATTGGGATTTCCGTTGCACGACGGTTGAGATACCTTAAGGTGACACGCGTCGTATCGAACGAATGTAATGAGCAGGATTGTCGTCGACAGGACTCCGGTGAAGACTTGGTATGAAGATGGACCAGTTCCCAGGAGGTCGATCAAGGATGCCTCTACTGACATTTGGCTTTGTTGTAGTTGAATCTCGACGGCCGGGTGACCAGCCAAGCCGGAAGGGAGTGGGGAAGCTGATAAGCTGAGGTGAGCCAAACTGTAAAGCGCTGGCCTTGAAGCACCGGACCTTTCCTGGCGACGAACCCGCGTCTTGAAGTAGGCAGATGGAAACGACGGTTGTGCATGGCTGGGCCTGGACCCTGTTCAGATGCAGGGGCTTTTACTTTTAGTGCCGTGATGCAACCGCAATGATCTGTAGACGTGGTGCTTGTGCATCATCGTGATGACTGCCCGGGGTGCGATAAAAGTCTGCCGGTCAAGAATCATGGCGATTCTTCGAAAACACCGTTGAACTTAGATCATGCACCCAGGGCACCCATCCAAAATGCTAGCTCACGCTCGACCGGAACGCTACTCAGTTGACAGAGTAGCTGGGTATCATATCTCCCCCCAAGCATCGCAGGCAGCTCGCAGCTCGCAGCTCACAAGCCTCGCGCCTAGCTTATCCTCGGCGGCCCCCCGGCCACGGCCAACCTCGCTCTCTTGGCAGCATCCTTCTCAAACTCGACGTTGCGCGGCAGGTCAAAGTCTCCCCTGGCCGAGAACCAGAAGAACACCTCAGGTTCTGGCCCGGCCACCTTGCCCGGCTGCGGCGCCCCCGACTGCGCCCCGTCGCCCATAACGACGTCCTCTTCCTCGTTTTCGTCGTCGTCGCCGTCTTCGTCGTCGCTCTCATCGGGCTCCTCCAACGGCCTCTTGAGACCGCTGCGCACGTTCTCGATGCCGCCCTCGCGCTCCTCGCGCGTGTAGACGTCGCCCGCCTCCTCAATAACGTACTGCGCCACGCGTTCCTGTGTCCAGGCTCGCAGCTCCTTCCACACCTCCTCGAGCCGCGTGATGCCGTCCTTGCCGTCCGCCGCCACAGCGGCGCGTACATCCCGCGCCGTTTCGAGGCCGCGCTCGACGCGCTCCTCCACGTCCGGCTCACGCTTCTTGCGGAGGAGGGTCAGCAGGATATTCTCCTGCGTGCGGCCGGGAAAGTTGACGGCTGGGTGGACCGAGGTGTGGGCGAAGGGGACGGCATTCTCGTTCACAATGTCGAGAAGGGACTGGAGGTTTCGGAGCAGGATCTGGTACTGGGCCTGTAGCGAGGATCTAGAGCCTGTCAGCATCGGTGCGCGCAGCGTCGGGGAAGCAAGCGTGCTGCCGAGGAAAGGGGTGCGTACTGCGGGGGGAGGGGGTTGCTCTTGGCGACGTCGGCCTTGAAGCTTTGTATGCTGTTGGTGAGTTGGTAGAGGCGCTGACGGGTCTGTTCCAGGGCTTTCGTCTCGTCGTCGGAGAGGCCGAGGGCATTGGTCTGCTGACGGTAGGCCATGGTGGGGGGTTATGTCACGGCGAGCTGCCGGCCGCAGAGCGAGGT
The DNA here is from genome assembly GCF_000150675.1 of Verticillium dahliae VdLs.17. Lineage (NCBI taxonomy): Eukaryota > Fungi > Ascomycota > Sordariomycetes > Glomerellales > Plectosphaerellaceae > Verticillium > Verticillium dahliae. The sequence continues at coordinate 453,487 of NW_009276916.1, read as the reverse complement.
GATGCGGATGTAGACAGAATCGCTAAATAGATCGGTGGCAGATTTCAATCTGGTGAAGTGCTCGGGAACTGACGACTACTGGACGAAGCAATCGGGAGGGTATTCTTGGGCGAAATGGTGGCTGTGGTCTTGTGTTTGTGCTAGAGGAAGCTTTGTGGTGGAGATGCTCTCTAAATGCTTGCTTGAGGTTCTGAAGTTGCTGGCAGTCGCATCCGAGCTTCAGTGTCCGGCGTTGCTTCCATCAGCGCACGGCTACCTCAGGTACATGCCAAAGGTACAACCCGAGTGAGGTGGGTCTGGGACAGGCAGCAGCCCCGCAGCTGCCGCTACCACAGTGCCCTGAAGGCACGACCAAGTCGTGAACCCCCACTGCCCCCCCCAGAAGCGGCAGGGGAAGGGGTGGGCGGCCATCAAGTATCACTGGTGAGATCAAACGCCCTGCCCGGCTATGAAGCTGCAACAGGTAACGCTATGATGTACGGATTCCCCATGATCCCCTCAAAAAGTGCGGCTCTGCCCCCGTCGCCAACGTCGTCCCAAAGCTCTGGGGGCCAGTGATTGGGCTTCTCGTTCAGACATTCTTGTACTGAGTGTATTTCAATACATGACTGAAACTTGTAAACCCCGCCTCTTCACGGCGCCGCAAAGGAACCCCCGCCAACACGTCATATATGGCCAGCGTCGCAACATCACGACGTGCCACTTTCAAAGAGTCACATTCGAGTTACTTAATGTCGTGACTATTGTTTGTTAGAAGTGTCTTTCAATTTCTTGACCCGCTAAACTCCGAAACTATGAGAACATGCAGCAAAACTATCGAGACCTCCCGATCCCCAAGAGACTATAAAATCTCCAAAATGAGCAACAGACCAGGCCAAATTCATTTTCAGAGGCCTAAGCAAGGAGCATTTTACCATCAAGTATCAATACCCCCCTCGCTATTTTGAAATGCAGCAATGGACGTATCCGAAGTCGTGTAATCGTGAAGCGGAAAGTTCCAGGTGAAAAGGTTACAGAAAGCAACGAAGAACGGAGAGCATCAGATTACTGTCCCTTCGAACCGGCCTGGTCGATGACAACCCTGCCAGACGCGGTAGTCGCCTGCGCAATCTCCTTGCCATGAGTGTCCACGGGTGGATAGCGCGCGCGGCGCTCGAGCTCGTCCAGGGGAATCTGGGACCGGATGTACTTGAGCCTGCCGTCGTCGTTGGGGTTGTGATCCCAGCTGGTGAAGGTGCCCTTGAGAAGCGCAGACCACACAAGGCGGCGCTTGCGCTGCGAGAGCACGACCTGCTTGGTGATGGCATCAAAGTCCCAGCGCGCTGCCGCCTCGGCGTCAAAGGCCTCGAGGACCTCGAGGGCTTCCTTCTCGTGCTCGCTCTGGGCGCCCTTCTTCGTGAGCTTGGAAAGATCGCGGAGCTCGAGAGGGTCGTGCTTGAGGTTGAAGAGCTGCACGCCATCTGTTGGGCAGGTGATGTACTTCCAGTCGCCGCGACGAATCATCATGAGCGGGCTAATAGTACCCTCACCCGTGTATTCGGCGAAAGCGGTATCGTGGCCCTCCTTGCCCTCGAGGTGAGGGAAGAGCGAGATTCCGTCCATGGGAAGGTCCTTGTACGGCTTGACACCAACAAAGTCGCACATGGTGGGCAGGATGTCCAGGGTCGACACGTTCTGAGAAACGCGGTGGGGCTGGAACTGGTGGGGGTGGTGGATGAACAGCGGTACGCGCACAGACGACTCAAAGTAGCTCATCTTGTACCAAAGGTTGCGCTCGCCCAGCATGTCACCGTGGTCGCCGCTAAAGACAACAATGGTGTTGTCGTCGAGGCGGCACTGCTTGAGCACCTGTAGGAGGCGGCCAACGCAGTCATCGACATAGCTGACGGCGCCAAAGTAGGCACGCTTGGCGCGCTTGATCTGGTCATCGGTGAAGTCCTGGTCCCAAAGATCGCAGACCTTCAGGAGGCGCTTGCTGTGGGCGTCCTGCTCCTCGTTGGGAATGCGGACTTTGGGCAGAGCAATGTCGACGCCCTCGTACATGTCCCAGTACTTTTCCTCAATAGTGTACGGGTCATGAGGGTGGGTCAGAGAGACCTGCATGGTGTGAGTGAAATGAGCCATGTGATCCAGGGGGTAGAAATGACTTACAGTGAGCGAGAAGGGCCGGGCGTCAGGACCCTGACGAGTGTGCTCGTAGAGGAATTGCGTCGACTTGTACATGACCTCTTCGTCATAGTCCAGCTGGTTGCTGCGAATGCACGTGCCTGCCTGCAGAATCGAGCTCGCGTTGTGGTACCATTCCAGACGCGTGTCGGGCTCGTCCCAGTTGACAGCCCAGCCAAAATCACCAGGGTAGATGTCGCTCGTCAGACGAGTCTCGTAGCCGTGAAGCTGGTCGCCGATGAAATGCATCTTGCCGGCGAGGGCCGTGTGATAGCCCTGGAGACGGAGGTAGTGGGCATATGTGGGAATGTCACTGGAGATCTGGCTAGCATTGTCGTAGGCGCCGATGCCCATGGGCAGGAGACCAGTGATCATGCTCATGCGCGAAGGAGCGCAGAGAGGTGACGGGCAGTACGCAGAGTCAAACTGGACAGACTTGGCAGCAAGACCATCAAGATTGGGCGTCTTGATCTGAGACTCTGGGTTGTACATCTTCAGTTGGGGGGCGGCCAACTGATCAGCCATGATGTAGAGAATGTTGGGCCTCTTCGCCGAGCTGCCAGGGCCACCAGGACCGCCAGGGCCACCACCAACGGGCCTCTCTGGCCTTGTGGCCGAAGCCATGGGCGAGGATGGGAGGGAGTTGAGATCGGGAGCCATCTTGGTTGGAAAGAGCACCCGACTTCAACGAGGGGGGGGGAGATATCGTTGAAGGACAGGAGCGAAGTGAGGACAGCTGAGCCGGTACGCTCAGGTGGGTGAGACGTGTGTTTGTGTAGGTGTGTTGTTTGTGTGCTCGCGTGCGTGTGAGTGCGATTGGGTTGAAATTAAATGGCAAGGCAAGACTTTTTGAGGGTGTCAAAGTATTGCCGTGGTTGGATGCGGTCTAAGGCAAGGCAGGGGTGAGGGAGATGTGTGTGGCTGATCCGGGGTCCGAGTTAAGATTTCAGAGGGAGATTAGAAGTACGAGAGACACACGACTGGGTAGTCTTACGTCGTAGTCTGGAGGATCAGGCGTTGGGATATGGATGAGAGAGAGGGAAAGAGTATAACGGTCAACGGAGCGGGAAGGCAGGGAGCAGACTTCTCTTTTAAAACCAGCACATCAGAGGGGAACAGAAAGTGGACGGATGGGAAGGGGAGGGGGCCAGGCAGGGTGACTGGCGGCATCAAGCATAATGGGAGGGGAGCATGTGGGCGAGGCGGAGGAGAATGGAGGATATGCAACGACAACGGGGGAGTACATGAGTGCAAGCGGGCATCGTCGGACGAAAAAAGAAAATAGATGACCATCCCTCCATCTCCCAGACATCTGCGTTGACAAATGCATAGAGAGGGAGGAGGAGGGCGACCAAGTCCTTTGATTGCTGGCAGAGTGGCGGAGGCTCGGGCTGGGCACTTGCAACTGTCGAGGTGTCCATGGCGCAACTGTATGCACGGTTGACCTTGCTGTCTTTCCGGGCCTTGGGACCCTCCATCCATCCCTGGATACCGTTCAGCAACAAGAACGCAGCATTCGTCGCATGGGGTTGGTCGGTCCGAGGGGCGTGGCACACTGAGATGGCGTTCTCGCTGGATCCAATGGCGACATTGGGCTGGTTATGCTTCTATCCATGAAGGAGAAGCACCCAGTGCTGCCTGGACGTATTCGCAAAGCTGCCCGGACGTGCGTTGCCCCTGCAAGGGTCCTCCGACGAGTCGGAAAAGCCAAGTCACTGAACAGGACACTGGGAGCCCCCCTATAAGACCCACCACCCCCCAACCGCCCACCCAAATTAACGAGAAACGAGCAGCATAAAATAACAGATAAGTTCAATTGCTCGCTATAATAGGCTTAAATTAATAAGAATTCTAAGTACTATAACTCGAATTCAGCTTCCTAATCCTTTAAAGCTATCGTAGAAGGTATTACGATTTATTTTACTCGAGTTTAAGCCGCCTAAATAGCCTTAATATTAATAAACTACTTATTTAGATTTAACGCTACCTTAAGCTTCTTATAGGGCTTATACGCTTCTAATTAAGTATTTAATAAAACGATCTAAGTACTTACTTTTACTAATTCGATATCCTTTAAATTAATATACTTCCTAGCTTTTAAGAATAAACGATATATAGCCCGTACTATTAACCTAGGCGTTATACGCTTACGAGATAGTAAAAAATAGCCTTTCCGGAGATCGCTTAAGCTCTTTAGCGTTATTATAGTAAAGTCGGTATAGCTACGAGCCTTCTAAGGCGTTTTTAGGGTCTTTAGATAGCCCTCGTTTATTATTTAAGAGCTTAAAAGTAGCTATTATAGATTTATAGGCTATAAGCTTATTATACGCTATTTATTATATATATTACTCTTTATAATAGCGTCTCTTCGAGCTTTCTAATAATAATAGAGGAAATTACGTTTATTAATTAACGAGCTATCGAGAAGATAAACTATAGCTTTAAGAAATTTACGATAAGCTACCTTTAAAGGGCTAAATATCGAGAAGTTAAGAGGCTATATAATATAGCTAGAATAAATAAAAAGTAAAAGAAGGAAGATATTTATTTAATAATAGGTTTATAGAAACTTATCTAAAACGTAGCTCTTATAGCTATCTATTATAAAGAGGCGAGGAGATTATAGTTTATCGGCTTTTATTTATATAAACGGAATAAAGATATTCTTAAGCTATTCGGGGCCCATAGCGTTATTCGTCTATCTATTCGCTATAGCTATAAATCTCTAGCCCTTAAAGCTATCGAGGGGCTCTAGAAACTATTATTATTAAACCGTTTTACTTCTAAAAATAATAAAGGGAAGGAGGGCTTCGCTTTCTATAGATATATACTTAATAATAATAGTCTATATATATAATTTAGCCGTTTAAATATAGATTTTACGCTTCTTAGAGCTATTAAGAATAAGGCTATTAATACTTATACCCTCTATAATTCCTATCTTATCTATATTCTATCTTAGGGCTAAGGGAATAGCCTTAAAGTTAGGGCGGGCGAGAATAGCGAAGAAATCCTTAAATATTTAAGCTATAACTCCTTTAAAGCGATTCCTTTCGATCCTCTTACTTATTAAGGTCTTAATAGAGGGATTCCGCTTAAGAAAAGCGCTTATCTAGTACGTTCCGAGGGGCGATATATCGCCTTATACTAATAAGATCCGTTAAACGAAATTACGTACTTAATTATATAAGGGGGCGAAGACTAGAGCGCCCTATTCTACGATCTAATGGGCGAGATAATCTTCCTAAGCCCTCGAGAGCCTTTAGGTATCTTCCCGAGCAATTAAGCGCTCTATAATACCGCTAAGCCTTCCTCGAAGCGTTAACATAAGTACATTCCAGTCGCGCATAGCTTTACGCCTAGCTATACCTCGCTTAATTAAAGCTAGAGCATTTAAAACGTTATCTTTAATATATCTCTTTATTCTGAATCTAATAGTATAGTTAGCTAAGCTATATTATTAAAATTAGAAAAGATATCGTAAGAAACCTATTATTCTGAGAGCGCGTTTTGGGTAGTGAAAATGGTTAATTTGGGTGGGCGGTTGGGGGGGTGGGCGGTTGGGGGGTGGTGGGTCTTAGCGGCGCATTGGCGATCCACTGATACCAGTCGCCTTCCATCCTGGGCAGTCGAGTCCCGAGGTTTGATGGCTTCTGCCACCACACGAACTGCCTTCGAAATACCTTCTTCGTCTATTTGCCTACCGAGCTGGGACGATCGCAGGGGCGGTGTGCATCCACGAGAGCCTGTGTCTCTGGCCACTCTCTGGCCACGACTCGACAATACAGGCCCATCCCCAGGCGCCTGATATGCACCAAACGAGCGGCACACTGGTCCGCGAGACCTCGCCTGGTTGCACCTGCCTTAGTGGCCTCTCTCATCCTCGACGCTTGCATAAGGGTCTCGTGTCTTTCCGCCACTTGCATATGCGGGCACACCCTGCCTTCCTTTGTATTTCGAGGAGGAAACAACCCCAGCTGGGCTGGAAGAGGGGCTCTTTTTTCGTTGAGTGACGGGAGGCTGAGGTCAGGCATGAAGGGGCGCGATGACCCACCACCTGCCACGATCCATCTTTACGGCTTCAACATGGAAGTGTTATTCATTTACCCATCGGTGCACAATGCAATCAACTGCTTGTCGATGAGGCCCCATGACATTTCATCTTGCAAAGGCAAATACTGATTAGGCAATCCAGATTAGGCATTCCAACATGTCAGAATCGAAGTATTCCCATCCCAACAATCACCCCACCTTCCCAGGATCATCGCAGATTGAGGCGCCCGTCGACGATGAAAAACCCCCGACAGAGGCATACGATCGTCTGACCGCCCGGGCAACTCATCCCGTCCCAAGATGTCGTGATCACCCCTGAGCTCCCGGCTCCGATTAGCCTCAAACCAACGAAACGCCTCCCCGCACATCAACCTCGACCGGTTGTGGGGATGGCGCCGGTCACGCAATCGACCGCCTCGCGCTTATTCCACTCCGCCCAAACCTCCCCCGTACACAGCAGCCCCATCCCGCCTGCCGTGCTGCTGAGTCTGACACTGCCTTATCCACACCGACGCCAGCAAGGTGAGGAATGTGGTCGTCATACTCTGACTAGACTCGCGATCACATCATCGGCGTCTTGAATGGCTTCATTCCGATCCTCCCGGAGTCTCACCCTGTTGTGGCCAGATCATATATAGCCTGAGCTGGCTTCGGCCTGCGACGACCTCGGAGACCGAAACTTTCCACACGAGATACGCAGTCAGAACCCAGTGCGCCCGCGAGCATCAGAGGCAAGCGGGCAAGCGAATACGCAGGCATGGATCGACGATGGCCACCATGATCAGGCTCGGTGGGAGCATGCCATTTTGCCTCCTACACACCTCATCCATCACCAACATCCGGTCTCGGCTGGGCGAAGCTTGGGCCGGCACACCTTATACTGTTATGCGAGTTCAATTCACCGCCAGCATCTATGCAGAGTGCAACACGCGCGGCGATGCCTAGTTGTATATACTCGACTTGCTGCATGTCTATCCACGTGTCATGTCACCAAGGCGCAGCCCACCTTTGAGTCATTGCGTGGTCACCAGCACACTTTCTGTTGATGCACTAGCCAGCATTGCGGCCGCAGACTGGTCGATAAGAGACCACACTACGGAAAGACGCCCAGGTCTCTCAACACGTTGTGCGTCAGCCGTCGCAGTTGTATACTTGATGTCGCCTCCTGCCCAACCCGGAGTCTATGTTACGTACTTCTAAATGCAAGTTGTGGAACCCCGCAGCAACCCCAGGATATCCCCGGATTTCCGATCGTGGGCCGCAGGCAGGGGCACACACACACACGCATGTGACAAAAGATGGAGAACCGCTGTTGCCAGCTCTCACGCGCCAGCGCGGTAGCCCCTCACGCGGCTGAAGAAGAAGGCTTTATCGTTCTTCAGCCCAAATTCGGCCCAGTCATCTGTGAGCTTGTTGTGGCTGTAGAAACCCTTCCACACCACCTTGGTGTTGCGCGCGCCCTTGCCCGCGCTGCGAACCGACAGGTCCATGCGATATGTGTACTTATCGATCACACCCTCCGTCTCAATGACCAGGCCGGCCTCTGCGTCCTTTGCCGAAACCGGTGGCTCGGCCTCGGCCTCGTCGTCTGCCGATGTCAGCCGCCATCGACCTCGCAGTCCATCCACCATGACGATGGAGGGCAGATGCGCCACCGCGCCGCCCTGATGCAAGGCCAGCGCCTCCTTCGTCAGGTGGTGCACGACGTCGCCGGGTTCTGATGTTGTGAGGAGGCTGATGACGGTGCCGTCGCGAAAGAAGCGCAGGTAGCGGTAGTACGTGATAATGTGTACGGGACTGCCCCACGTAACGGCGTTCGCCGACGCCTGACCGGCGCGGATGTAGTTGACCGTGCTGATATAGCACCCGTTGAAGCGCACGCGCGGGCGGTGCCGGAACATGTGCTGCCACGAAGAGGCGTAGGCCGGGAAGAGAGCCATCGTGGCCGCAAGCTTATCGGCCTCGCGGCGGCGTGCGAGCGCGGCTGCCGTGGTGACGGTGCCGTCGTTGCTAATCTCGTCATCCTCGTCCAGGGGCTCCCACTGGATGCCGGTCTGCCAGTCGTAGTGCATGCCTGCGAAGCCCGTCTCGCGGCCGAGGCAGACGCGGCGCCAGATCTGGTTCTCGTTGGCGACCATGTAGGCGAAGCGCTTGCAGACCCGTGAGAGACGTGCAAAGTCGCCGACGTCGTCAATGGCCACGTCGGTGAGGATGTGGCTAAGAATTTCCTGCGGCACATCCGCGATGGGGCAAGGTGGTGCTGGGTCGCCTTCGACCGGTGGCCCTGCGGGCTCAATTGATAGGCCGGAGAAGCTCGCGACGAGATCCTTGAAAGTCTGCGGTTGGCTTTCAGTCTTGGCGTTGTGTGCAGGGGCGGCAGCGCCGATGTCTGCTGGCTTGGTCGATGGGGCGGCTGCCTTGACAGCTGATGCTGGAAAGTGCTTCTTTCTATACTGCAAGTCTACACGGTCATCCATCTAGGTGCCAAGTCAGTTTTGCTGGTCCTTGTTGATCGGTCAGGCCACACCTACACGGAATGCCTTCCGGTAAAGCTTAAGGCTTTCGCCGAGGTTGCCAATGGCTTCCTTCTTCGCAGCCTCTTCGAAATGGTCGAGGGCCGATATGGGTCCTGGCTTCTCCAAGGCATCGGACTTCACCATCTCATCTGACAATATTGAAGGCCCGTCGGGGCCATCAAAAACGGGTGGCCTGACGTAGTCGTTATCTTCATCTTGCTGTGACTTGTGGCGAACATGCGAGGGTGAAGTTGACGATGACGGGTCTGACCGATGAGGTGGTTTGGGGACGGATGCGGTAGCCTTGGCCTTGCGTGAATCTTTTAGCTGACTTGATGACTCTGGTTTCTTCGACCGCAGTTCAGACTTCCACTGACGTCGGAAGAATTCGAGCTCGGAGTCAAGCTCGGGCTTGGCATCGCCTTCCATCGTAGGGGAAGAGAGACGGCGGATTAGTAATGTAAGGTACTTCTATGAGAGTGCCATCAGGGTTCTAGTTCTGATCCGATGAGGTGAAATGACTCAAGTCTAATGGAACAAGGCTCTATCAAATTTTTGATGCGTGAAATGAGGAATGCGGGAGACAGTCTTAAGTCAAAAGGCGGTAGAGTTGTCGAACCTAGGGTCTGAGTTGTGGTGACGAATAGAGGGGATGGATGAGGTGCGTCTAGGCCGTTGCATCACCGATCGAGTCAACGGCGTGACTGACAGTTGGCTTCGGTGAACTACAAGAGCCAAGGGTTCAGGCCGGGAATTGGAAGGCGCGGGCTCTTATCGTTCCGACTGTGCTTATCACGGACCCACCCACATGTCCACCCAATTAGAAGGAACCGGACGTCGTGACATCACCCCAGCGTCTAAGCTCGGCCCAAGAGATCGGCCTGGACCTTTCAATCCGCCGATGTGGCCCGCTCTATCCCATATCGCCGGCTCAAAAATTTAGGGGGGGGAACCCCTAGAGCGACGTCGCAGCAAGTTGAGTCAATGACGCGCCACCCTACTCTCCTCAACACCTAGATCATTCCAACGACACCATCGCCATCGCCATTCAACAGCAGCTTATCTCATCGGTGAATATCCTATAACTTTATCTGATACTCCATTTCTGCGGCTCGCCTTTTGCGCTATCAGCAACACTCGCCAGCATCCACTCGACCGACGACTATACCACGCCCTTGCCCCGATTGCGCGCATCCATTTTGCCATCGCCACCCGAACATGCGAGGCTCTTGGCCATGAGTCCGACTCTGCAGGCCACAGATGGCCACCATTTTACTGAGAGGATGGGCCACGATGGCTCAGTGGCCATGGCCGAGGTGATCTCCGACAAGGGCGACAAGGGCGCAGCGAGAGGCGACGATGATATCACGGCAACCCAGAAGATGCTGTCGGCAATGTCTGGCAGTCTCCTGACATCTCTGCTCGGTATGTGAACATCTTTTCCCCCCTTCTGTATGTCGTGCATCATCTGACGGAATGCAGTCACCCCTCTCGACGTTGTCCGAGTCCGATGGCAGTCGCAGCCAGTGTCGGCGCGCGCACCGATCGATTTCTCCAAACTCGCCCTGACGACCACCCACCTAAACCCCATACCATCCGCCAACCTCGGTGTTGCCGCGTGCTGCCGAGAAGTCTTTTTCATGAACAACAACGCCGAGTTCTGCCTCGCCATGCCGCAAAAGCCCGCCGCCGGCGGCGCCGTGCTCACAGCCGCCGAATGCGCTGCCGAGGAGGCGGAACGGAAAACCTTTAGTTCGACCCTCGACGGCATGCGCAAGATTGCGCGCCACGAGGGATTCACCAGCCTCTGGAGGGGCCTCTCGCCGACGCTGGTCATGGCGGTCCCCGCTAACATCATCTACTTTACCGGCTACGACTGGCTGCGCTTCAACCCCAAGAGCCCCCTCGCGCAGCGCCTCGGAGACGACTCGGCTCCTCTCGTTGCCGGTTCTGCCGCCCGCGCCCTGGCCGGCACGGCTGTCGGACCGATCGAGCTCTTTCGCACGCGACTGCAGGCGTCCGCTGGTTCGTCGACGACGAGCCATCTCACCAACACGTTCAAGTCGGTCCAGGAGATGGTGCAGGTCAGCGGCTACCGGTCGCTGTGGAGAGGCCTCAGTCTGACCCTCTGGCGCGACATGCCCTTCTCTGGACTTTACTGGTGGGGCTACGAGACGATTCGTGGCCGTCTCACAGACATGCGCGAGACGAAGCGAGGGCGGTCTCTCGAGGCCAGGGGCAGCCGAACACGCACGCGGCGCCGCTCGCAGAGCCGTGAGAACCACACGGACACTTTTGTCGACAGTTTCATCGCCGGCGCCGTCTCAGGCGCTGCGGCCTCGATCGTGACGATGCCCTTTGATGTCGGCAAGACGCGCACGCAGGTCTATCGCGACGGCAGTTCGGCAGCTAAGAACGGTGCCTCCAAGGCGGCCGTCCCGGAAGAGGGCAGCATGACACGGCTCCTTTGGCATATTTTCAAGACGGAGGGCGTGCCGGGCCTGTTTAAGGGCTGGATACCGCGGACGCTGAAGATTGCACCGGCGTGTGCCATCATGATCAGCAGCTACGAGATTGGCAAAAAGGTCTTCAGGGGCGCGAATGCCGCATCGCGAGATGAGCTCGAAGGAAAGTAGCACAACGGAGAAGAGAAAAACACGTTCTGAGCGAGGAAGGGGGGAAGCGGACGGGCGAGCGTGCGCGCTTGATGCATTGTATGGCGTTGGGGAGGGATTCTCTCACTTGTGGATTTAGGGGGAGGGCTTGGGCGTGAAGCCTGACCTGGTATACCTGCTAGACAAAATAATTCTTGTACAAACAACACATGACTACTTGTTTTTGAAGACCATCCATCTACGCATCATGAGTGGGTTTGTTTAATGGCAGTGGTGGACCCAGAAGCTGTTGGGATCAATCGAGGCGAAGTGGCAGGCTGCACCACTTAACCGCCAGACGCGTCGACGCGATCCATGACGTTCACTAAAGGGCCTTAGCGTCGTGCAGACGCGCCTCGACTCCAGACACTGAACCTGGACCGAATCGAACGACAAGGTTCGAGCTGACAGGTGAATTCCGCCTCCCATTTCCACACTGTTTGACCATCCGCCAACTGCACCTCTGCTGCCTGGCTCGCTCCCACTCTTCACGAACACGAACCTTGTCTATTAACTGCCGGACTTCGAATCAATTGGTCAACGTGCATGCTCGCCGGCTTCAAAATTGATCGTCTACGCCCCCGTACGAGCTCCTCTTTTCTCCTCCACCTCCGTCCCCACGCTCGCCCACAACGTCGGGTTCGAAATCCTCTTTTGCGTCCCAGACGATCATCCAAGCCTCGCAGCACCTTGTCCCAAGTTCGGTTCCTCACGATGACGAGCACACTCAAGCGCAAGGCCGGCGACACGCCTGCCGCCTCAGACGCCAAGAAGCCGAAGCAGAACGGCAACATCACCTCCTTTTTCGGCGCCCCTAAACCCGTCCCCGGCGCCGCCAAAGCCGCAGCCGCTCCCGAGGCACCGGCAGCAAAGTTCGACAAGGCGAAATGGGTCGCCGGTCTGACGCCCGAGCAGAAGGACCTGCTGAAGCTCGAGATTGAGACGCTGCACGAGAGCTGGCTGGGTTTGCTCAAGGACGAGGTGACGAGCAAGGAGTTTCTCGACCTCAAGCGGTTCCTCAACCGCGAGACGGAGATGGGACGCAAGTGGTTTCCGCCCAAGGAAGACGTCTACTCATGGTACGCCACGTTCACCTTCTTCCCCCTTAATGTCTATCCAGCCACAGGTCGAGACACGGTCAAGCTAACGAAGTGGGAAAAACAGGTCCCGCCACTGCCCGTTCAACCAGGTCAAGGTCGTCATCCTCGGCCAGGACCCCTACCACAACATCAACCAGGCCCACGGCCTCGCCTTCTCCGTCCGGGCCCCGACGCCGGCGCCCCCGTCCCTCAAGAACATGTACATAGCCCTGAAGCGCGACTACCCGACCTTCACGCCGCCGCCCAACAAGGCGGGCCTGCTGACGCCGTGGGCGGACCGCGGCGTGCTGCTGCTCAACACGTGTCTAACGGTGCGCGCGCACGAGGCCAACAGCCACTCGAACCGCGGCTGGGAGCGCTTCACGCAGCGCGTCATCGACCTCGTCGCCGCCCGGCGCACGCGCGGCGTCGTCTTCCTGGCCTGGGGCACGCCCGCCGGCAAGAGGGTGCTCAAGGTCGACCAGAAGAGGCACCTCGTGCTGAAGAGCGTGCACCCGAGCCCGCTGAGCGCGTCGCGCGGCTTCTTCGACTGCGGGCACTTTAAAAAGTCGAACGAGTGGCTCGTCCAGAGGTACGGCGACGAGGCCGAGATTGACTGGGATCTCGGCGGCGGCGGCAGCACGCTGAGCGCTGCCGCGAAGAAGGCGGTCGCTGTGAAGCCTGCCGAGACGCCCGTTATGGAGGAGGCGAAGACGAAGGCGACGGAGGAGGACGATGGCGAGGAGGCGGACGAGGCTGAGGAGGAGGCCATGGCGCAGGCTCTTGCTGAGGCCGAAGCCAAGGCGCAGACTCAGCTGAAGAATGAGGCCAAGGCTGATGGCACGAACGGAGATGTCACCGGGGTTGAGCCCAAGGAGTAGGGCACGACGGAGTCAACGGCCTAGGCCGTTGCAAGTCTAGGCACATACATGTCATTATGAGCGGGTCGGCGTTTTTTACCCTGGAATCTATTACATGTGACGAATCGTGACTGATTTACACAAAATACAAGGGTGTTCTCGAATTACGTATCACAGACGATATGAAGAGTATCTATTCGTATGGTTTACCGTCGCCATGGTAGTCGAATGGTCAGGGCTGATAAGGATAGCCCGCCTCGACAATGGCAGATCAAACCTGACCTCGACCGAAACGGACACGTGCTGGCGTATCGCCCAACGCACAGAGTCCTGACGGTCTCGCCAATCTCGACACCGTCGTATGATTCGGACTCACAGGCCACTGATCGCGTCAAGGTCTAAAAATCAACACCCTGCCATGTCGAACGATGCCTGACCTATAAGTAGCACGGAGCACATGCGCGTGGGTCAGCCCGTACAAAGGGAAAAAAAAATTGGAGACCCATGTGACGTGGGTAGCAGCGATAGCCAGTGCATCACGGAGAGGGTCTAGGCAGATGAAGGGAAATCACGAACAATTAGTGTTCTGGGGAGCAGAAAGTATGTCTGTCTGCAGACGCTGTTTCGACTTCATCCTGCATCCGGCGGCGCGGGCGGAATGATTGGCAGAAGAAAGCCTGGGACCACAAGCGCATTATTTCAGGCCACTGGGGTACCCAAGGTCGGAGTGAGGGGCCAGCCCTTTGTGTTGAGGTTACCACGGGTGTGCAGTAATGGGGCATCTATGATCAGCGACCGAAACGGCTTTCGACGCAGGACCTTTGTTTCCTCGAAAAGTCAGATGCCAACCCTGATCACAGAGAGAGGATCCAAAGCGGTGAGGGGAATCTGATTTTTCCCCTCCCCTTCTCCATCCTCTCCACAAGAGGTAGAGGACAGAGGCGTCAGAGGCACGCCGTCAATCGCGGTCATGGAACGTCGTTTCCAGGCAAGCCAGGTAGCGATGGCACTGCCACCTGCCAGCTCATGACTGGTGCGCAGCCAATGGCCTGGCAGACAAGGCTTCTTCCATTGAGGATGATGAGCTGTTGGTCCAGGGATCTCAGCTTGGGTGTCCAGGATGCGTTGGCAGGCGGCCAGCTCATGCAGGGTATGCTGGCAGGATTGGCACCGGATTCGGCTCGACGGGCGGCCGAGAGAAGCAGTTGGGCGCAAAAGGTACATCGAATGCCCGACAGGGGCAGAGAGACTCGAGCAAAGCATCGCAACACTCATGACAACAGAGGGCGTCTCCTGTTTTTTTCTTGTGGCAAAGATGGCGCAGGATAGGCTCGCGGCTGAACTGCTGTGCACGGCTTTTGGCCGGCAGCCGATGCGAATGTGCCGGGGCCAGTCGCTGAAGATGCGTGGTGATGGTGGGGGTGCAGGACCACGCGCATGAGGTTGCGTTGTGTGCATGGAAAATGCTCGAGACGCTAAGCCGGAAGAGGCACAGTGGTGAATTGTCACTACCTAGGTACCTGCCTGCCTACCTATCTACATTACCTAGGTACCTCCCCAAGGTAGGTACCTACAGGTGAGGTGAGTACGAACGTACGAACAGGTGGAATGGAGCGACAGAACCTCGCGATGACGCCTCGCCGCCATCGATGACGGGGCCCGTTGCGGACCCTGAGAAGCCTAAAAGTAATGGCGGGCCGGCTAGGGCATAGCAGAGGCTTGTCCCGTCTGTTGTCTGAAACATGACTTGGGGAGTGAGCCATGGCAATCTGGCGAATGCCTCTGGAAAGTCGAAAGTGCATCAAGGGACGAGGTTTTGCTACAAGATTTGTGCAGCTCCATGACAATTCTTTTCTGAAAGCCCTCTTCGGACAGACAGGCCTTCACTGCTCTCATCTGCAGTGTCCAGAGGCCTTGTCACGGCCTCCCCTTTGGGGAACAAAACCCCCCACCTACAAACGCCCACAGCAGTGGAAGCCGCTGCACCACCCACGACCTGTAACAGTATGGGCCATTGCCGCGCCGTAAGTGTCTAGTCGATTTCCCAAACGGACCTAAGGCAGCCCGAACCACTGGCTTCAAGACCCTCTCATTCTAAAAAAGGCACCTCCGACTCGAGGGAGCACGGGTCGATGAGTGAATATGGACCACCTCGCTTTCTTTTGAATCAGGGGACTTGGGGAGGGAGTCCGAAATCATGTCGATCGCATCAGTGGCCTCCTGTGATGAATGTACTTCTCCCAAAAGAATATCCACGTACGTCGGGAACTCTGTGTGGGATGAGCGCCAGGTGACGGGCGGGCCCTGTGTACATGAGATCACTAGCGCGGAAGTATGCCCCGGCGCTGGCCCAATCGTCCAGGACATCTCTGGCACCTCGACCCCCTGTATCGATACCCTTTCATAACGCCCGTGCCGCTAATCCCGAACAGGGTCTCACCACGTCCCCAGCGCCGTCCTGGGCGAGGTATCGCTCAGCCTTGCTGCCACACGAAAGATACCTCGGGCGGCAGGTCTTCCACCCCTGGTCATAATTACTGGGAAAAGCAAGGGTCAGTGCTCTCTGTACTTTTTTTCGAATTAAAGAGTCCGTTCTCATCATTCGTCGCTTGCCCCTGAGTGACGCTGCCGTCCTCTCGTTGAACCAGAGCCAGCCAGGGCAAGAAGAGGAAGAGGAGAGTGGTAGAGCCAAAACCTCCCATCGCACTTTACCTTACTTTCCTTCCCCTTCACCCAGAGCTGGTCAGGTCACATCCGTCCCACATCCTCTGCGCTCGTTCACTTCGTTCCTTTTCCTCCTCTTCCCCGGTCCTTGACTTTGACCCTCCTTCGTTCCTACGGTACAGTGCCTTGCCTTGCCTTCCCTGGCCTTACCTCGCCTTACCTTACCTTACCTACCTTACCTTACACACAGCACTCGCTCAGATTCCGTTTTCCTTGATACCCTTGAGTGCCTTGTTTGCGTTTTCCTCCCATTCGCTGCTGCTACTCTAGCCCACATCTTCGTCTCTCCACCGAAGAAGTGATACGCAGCGCGGGGGATTCGTGTCAACCACCTTGCCCGCCTGTCGACCCGGCGTACCTACCTACCTAATTCCAACTACCGCCACGCCGACCAACGCGCCTTCGCGCCTTCCTTCATATCGACTGCCTTCGATTACCCTCCCGTGCGGAGCCCACACCCCTCATCCTGTCGCGTTCCTGCAGAGCAGACAGCAGCAGACGTCCTCAGATCTCCACCATCCACCCAAACACGCCCCTCCTCTCGCGCCTCGCCTTCGAGCTCCACGGGCCTGCAATCAAACCTAGAACTTGCATCACGACTGCGAGCGTTGCTGTTGCAGCCATGCCGAGTCTCTTCTCCCGCCTCAAGGGCAAAGATGCCGGCAAGCTCAAGTCCAAGAAGGGCGCCAACCACGACGCCCTCGCCGACCTCCAGCCCCTGAAACCGAAATGGGATGACGCCTACACCAGGAGTACCATTGAGCCAGAGGAAATCCAGGATCTAATTAGGCGTGCCACGGAGGAGCTCAAGGCTCGAGGTATGACGGCCACCCCTACTCGCACTGCTTCCTGGTTGCTGCGCGACCTTTCTGCCCCTGCCCTGTACAACGGTACCACAGAGCTAACTCCCATGTCCTGCAGCCCTCGATCTTCCATTCCTGCTTCTACCTTTTCGCCCGACGTCGGACCCGAGCGCCGTGCGCACCTTTGTCCGACACTTTTTCGATGGCAACCAACGCGGCGAGGCATTGGCGCAAGAGCTGCGCATGACCGAGCCCATGGTCATTGCCGGCGTCATGAAATGGTGCTGGAGCAGACTCCAAGGCGGTGTGGTGGGTTGGGACGCCTATGAACTCTTCAAGGTTGGCGAGCAAGGTATGTCTCACCATTGGTGTCTCAGACAGAACACCGGGAAATGGAACGGCCCTCCCCTAACGCGGACCCCGCAGACTCCAACATGGCGCGCGACTCGTTCAAAACGTTCATTCCTCTCAGCGTTGACAACGGCGCGCGATCATGCATCATCTTTGACTTTTTTGATCTCATCTCCGCGATCGCCGCCCATGGCAAGATGAACGGCCTGGGCGGCCGCAAGCTCTCACGTATGGCTGCATGGTGGGCCTTCGAGCAGAAGGACACGGGGAGCGGCTTTGAGGGCGGCTACAAGTCGTGGTCGAGGTCAGTTGCGATAGTGCGCAACCCGCGTTAGTTGATACTAATCAGGACAATGCAGTGCTGCTGACGCCACGAGCCACCTTTTCTTCGCCTATCTCAGATCCGTCGCGCCACAGCTTTCCAAGGGAGGCATCTCGATGCTGCCCATGTCTCTGCAGAAGCTGCTGCAGGAGACCGAGTATCCACCCCAGCGGCCCTCACTGATGCAGACATCTACGAACAAGGTTGTCATGATCGTTGATACTGTGTCACCCACCCCTTTCGCCCTACTGCGCCGCGCCAGCCACTTCCACTTCCGCGATGAGGATCGCGCACTTCAAGAGTTCTCCGATTTTGAGGACCCCATCCGAGCCCTGACTGAGGAGTGCCGACGAGTTCTTAAGTCCATCTCATCTGCCAACCAGAGCCAGGTCTCCAATTCGAAGCATTCTACAGGCCTTCGAGACGCCTCCTGGTCACGCTTCGAGGACATTGGTTTCGCCAGTACGCTTGAAGATGACGAGGAAGACGAGGACTCGGCACTTGCCCGGCGACCTCGACAGGGTCTGAGGACAACCCCGGCGTCCGGCGCTGTAGACATGGGAAGACCCACGACACCTTCATGGGCCGACTTCTTGTCTTCCGGATTCGTGGACGACGGTCAGAACACTCGCACAAACCACCTGCTGCCACCCGACAAGGTCCTACCTCCTATTGAGACCAACGTCAGGCAGAGGAGCTCTCAGTCACACCACCCGAGGCTGGAAACCGAACGTCAGCTGGAGCCAGGTGAGCTGGCGAGCATCACGCGCTTTGATCTGGACGAGGCTTTCTGGTGGGTCTGGATGAGCAGTCTGGCCCCCGAAGAGACCCCCGAGAGGAAGTCAGCCTTTGGCCGCTGCGCCGTCATTGAGACTGTGATAAAATCCGGACGATGGCTGGTGATGGAAGAGATGGTTGTCGGAGCAGCCCCTGAGCCTCAGGAAGGCGCCTACCTCGCCGAGAAGAAGAGCTTCTTCAGCTGGACCAGGCGCAACAAGGGCATCAAGCGCGCCAAGTCTACTGCTGGCAAGCACGTACTCGAGGGAAATGGAGACACCGTGGGGGTGAGTAAGGCCAGTCTTGGTCCTGATCAGCAGGCCCGCATCGCCGCCGCCGCCGCACAATTGCAAGCTCGGCAGAACCAGGAGCAACAGCAGCGTCTTCTCGAGCGTAGGGGCCGCAATGGTCCCGAGCAACTCAAGGACAAGACAAACAGCATCATGACGCTGCAGCCGGTCATCATGAAGGAGGCTTCGCCAGCAATGAAGTGGGCGAGCAAGTACGACAAGGACACTATTCGCGAAGCGTACCTCAACAACAACGGCGCTGGCCGAGGCAATGTCACATCGTCGGCGACATTCAACGGTTTCAGCAGCCCCCTGAGTCACAACGGCTTTGCTAGCGACCACGACCAGCGTCCCCAGGTACCTGAAAAGTCACCATCTCTATTGCCGCAGCCGTCCCCCCTCCCCCAGCCATCACCTGCTATGCATTCTAGCCACCGGAGATCAGATGATGAAGAGCCTCAGCTCTCGGAGAAGGAGCTTGAAGCACCCCAAGACCTTCACCCCACCGACCGTGAAGAGGCGGGCCGCAGCTCCCCAATGCCGCCCCCCAAGGAATCGGTAGAAGACTGGCCCCGAGAGACCATGGTCTCGCCTGAACCTGAAGACGGCAAGAAGCACAAGAAATTGCAGAAGGACAAAACTGCCAGCAGCGGTCTCCGAAAGTTCTTCGGTCGTAAGGGCCGTAGCTCCAAGCTGCCCGAGAATGCGTCGACGGATCTCAACGAGCTTC
Source organism: Verticillium dahliae VdLs.17 (assembly GCF_000150675.1). NCBI lineage: Eukaryota > Fungi > Ascomycota > Sordariomycetes > Glomerellales > Plectosphaerellaceae > Verticillium > Verticillium dahliae. Next base: position 434,162 of record NW_009276916.1, on the reverse strand, counting down.
TCCGACAGCAAGAGCAGCCCGTGCCTGACACTGGCAGAGTCACGCCTCAGCCTGTTCAGCCGCCCCAACCGGCGGCGCAACCCGCTCAGCCCGAGCCCGCCATGCCGGCGCCGACTCCTGTCGAGGATTTCGTCACACCGCTCGAGAACCCGCAGCAAACACCGATCCAAAGCCCCAAGGGCCCACACGAGGACACCTTGTCTCGTGTTGACACTGCCGATGCCAATGAGGCTCGTCAAGAGTTCTCCCGTTTCGACCAAGGTCCTCTTGATGATCAACCTGCCTTCGTTCCCGATGATGAGTCCGAGGACGCAGTGCCACCCCCTATTGCCCGCCACGGCCGGGAATCCACGTCACCTCCCGCCGAGCCCGAGACGCCCACTGCCAAGGAGGCACCGGTCCGAAGGATTCCAGTGCAGAGGGCGCCCGAGGAGCCGCAGGTCCCCCCGGCGATTGACCGATGGGCTCAGATCCGCAAGAACGCTGCGGAACGTGCCGCTCAACGACAGAGCGAAGAGAAGAGCCGTGGTGGCTACAGCAAGACGACCGACGGCGATGACGACACGAGCGGTGAAGAGAGTAAGTTGGTATGACCCCAGAAGTAAGCAGAAGCGATCACTAACACTCGTCCAGCGATCGAGTCTCGAGTCGCACGTATCAAGGCGCGTGTTGCTGAACTGACGGGCAACATGGAGGGCACCACTAGCCCCGCGCCCAACGTTCCCCCCTACGCATCACGCTGAAGCGGGCTTCCGATTGCCTAGGGAGAAGGCATCATCTCGACTTGACTTTGACTTGACTTTGACAACCCCGATTAATCTTTTCCCTTTGATTGCACGCATGTCCTAGTACTGGGCAGACGAGTTCTTGTTCGATACCGCCCCTTACATTGGGCCCTCGCAAATTTGTTTTTGAGCTTGGTATCTGTCGTTGTCTTTTTCAGTCCTTCTCGTTATTTCCGCAAGATGATACCACTAGACGGAATAGTAGTTCGAGCATTGCTGCTCTAATCGATGAATACCTCAACCTCTTACCTTATTCTGAGTTCTCCAACAACCTTCTGTGGATGCAGCGGTCATCTGGTCATGTTCAAGGTTTTCGGTGTAGTTGTCCACATCAAATTGGCTGGGAGAGCTTTTGATGGACTCTTTGGTTTGGTTTCTTCGGTAAGTCCTCTAACATGAAATGACTTCCAAACCTAACACCCTGTGTTCACCCCTTCAGTTCAGCAATGCAAAAGTACGAGACCAATCTCAAAGCAAGCAGAATGCATCATGGTACCGATGTTCACATGTGGAACCATCACGAGACAAATGCCTCGCAAGGTATAACGCGGGACATATTGCTGGCTCAACACACGGTCATTATCAATTAAAGCAGCCAGCACAGCCGGACCGCAATATTTCTATCAGCAAGACAAGACATTCGGCCCATGCAGTGGCATCTATCGCCGCGGCAGGATCATCTAACGTCATGTCGCCTCGTCTAACTTTCGTCCCCCCTCCTGTCCTACCGATGCGAAGCCCCCAAGGCTGGCGCTTCATCTCCGTCATCTGTCTACTCCACACACACAAACACGAACGGCGGGCCGGCGGAAACGACTTGACGCGTGCAACCGCTCGCGGCGGCGCCGGCTCCGGCGGCAGGCTGGGCGTTCGCCTGCAGCTGGGCGCGCACGACGCCGGGCACGGAGACGACGGTGTGGGAGTCGGTGAAGAAGGCTTCCGGGTTGGCCTCGATCTGGGCGAGGGTGAAGCCCGTGCCCGTGTCGACGCCCTCGTTCTCGATGCCCGTCGTAAAGGGGCCCTGGATGCAGCCCGAGGAGCGCTTGACGACCTCGGGGCCCGAGTCGGCGGGCTCCGGATTCGGGAAGGCGATGCGCGGGGGGCCGCTCGCGCCCTCGGCCGCCTCGTGGATGTGCGTTGCTGTTACGGCGGGGGAGTCGTAGGGGCCCGTCACGCCTGTGAGGGTGATGTTCTGTGTTGAGGGGAAGAACGCGGGTTAGCTTGGCTGCGGGCGGGAGAGACGGATTGGAGCAGGGGCAACGGAGAAAAGGGTCGAGTTTGAGCAAACGTACGTAGCAGATGATGTCCAGCTCGCTGTTGATGCCGTAGTTGTAGTAACCCATCGCGCCCGCCTCGCCTGGGGCGACCTCGTTGTCGGCGTTGATGACCCGGTCCGGTGTCGCGATGAGGTTGTACGTCGAGGTGAAGGTGAAGGGGCCGTTGGCCGCGACGTGCGGTGCCACGGCTTCGACGACCGGGTGGCTGACTGGCACGGGCTTCGCCGCGGCGAGTCCGATGAAAGCAGAGATGACGCTCGAGGACCTCATTTTGAATCTATGTCTTGAACTTGGTTTTGTTGATAATGAATGAAATGGAAGTCCTCCAAAGTTGACGCCTGTGGTTGGCAAAGAGTAATAGCAACGAATGAGGCAAACCACGTCAACGTGGGAGATGCAAAAAATAAGTAAAGAGAAGTGAAGTAATGAGTGATGACCAGACCTGTAGAACAACAAGAGGAGACTCAGAAGCAGCAAGCAAAGAAGGGACGCCAACGGTTTTCTACTCTCACCCAGAGGTATCACTCCATGATCAACAACACATCGCACGGGCCTGGCTTGGATGCCCAGCCGTAGCAGGTTCGGCTCGGGGTCTCGCCGAACCGCCACGGTTACCTTGCCCAGGGTGATGGGTTCTCGTCGGGACGCAGTCGTCGTCCCCTGTCCTGCAAGAAGCTTTTTTGGCTCCCTTGTCGTGTGCACGGGAACATGGTCTCATGATCGCCGTTGCCAAACAGCCCGCTACCTTGATGACAGGACGGGGCTGGAGATGGCGGGGACAGAAGGGCGTGGTGGCCAATTGATGCGTGTCTCACGCGTGTGGGCTGCATGGTGATCAGACGACCACGCGGCACGGCCAAGGAGAGTGCCCTCGCGGCCACAGAAGCTTCCGCCTCAAGCGGGATGCTGTCTGATGTGTCGATGAGTTTATTTGGACTGGGTGCCGCTAATAGTTAAGCTTATCTGTGTGCTTTATTGCCTGTCATTCGACTTCACGGACGAAGGACGGAAGCTCCTCCGCTGGAAGTAGGCAACAGGGGTAAGGTAGCATGGCATTGATGACTTGCACAACTAAATTTTCGTATCGCGGTTCCAAGTATCCTACTGTCGCTTGAAATTTCAGCACGCCTTGAGCGAAGCAATCAGTGCCAGGAGTACCGCCTTGATGGACGGAGGTCATTGAGTGTGCCAAGTTCGGCTGTGGTGCCTATTTCGCGGTGTTTCCGAGTAGCCCGGTATCGACCTTGGTGCACAACTCTGACGATCCAGTACTCACCTAGCGGTAAGTTCAATCAACGAGTCGACGGTTCGAGTAAATGGGGCCCATAGAACAAGCACCTTCATTAACCATGATCGCAGCACGTGTTGTTGTCCCTCCAGTGGCGAATTAGTTGAAAGATCCTGTCTCAGGCCAGACGGTAGACTGCTTCCTATCGTTGCTTTCTCTTTAACGTGTATTAATACGACACGTTTACTTTGTGATATCCGACATGCCCCGGGAATCTAACTCATTTGAGCTTTAGTAAGCCCGTGTTCCATCCCCTTTTAGTTGTGCCATTGAAGTTAAGTGTAGCTAAATCCTGATGTCTTGACATGTTCCCTGCAAAGGAGGCTCTTCCACTCCGGACGGTCGAAGCGGACGCGCAGTACATGCTACCAACTTCACTCCTCTACATACATGCCTTCATGTTACATTTGCAAGACACCTTGAGCTCCAGTAAAAGTTACTTGGGTTTGCCGCTTGATACATGACAACCACATTTCGAGACTCCAGGAGACTTGACTTGGATCATTTGTGATGTTCGCCTAGCATGCAAGATCAAGCAGCGGAAGACATGCGCAAACTGACAGTGTCGGCCGCATATTTGCACAGAACCCCTTTCGATGAAGTTGTTCACATGTCACAATTATCCCCAGTCTAGAGGCTCCCGGAAAAGCAAGCAGAAGGCTTCAAAAGAGGAATTGTACTGGGGGACGCAATTCATCAGCGAGCGGTCTTGCCTTTGCGACCATTCCCAACTCATATATATACCTCGAACAGAACCAACTCTCATAAATATATTGGGATTTCTTATTTTTGAAGCTCATATTGCAACCAGGCTCTCCAGGCTTGGTCGCCCAGGATTGAGCGCACTCTCGCCTCCAGCCATTCGGTGTTGCCCCAGAACCCCCAGCTCGCCTGGAATCGGCACCAGTCTACCAGCGCACATTCCCAATGCCTGACAAAGTCATCCCATGGGTAGGATTCATCACCTTTTCCGTTAAGCAATGCTGCTCTATAGCGCCTCAACAGTTCTTTCTCCCCATCCTCCATGGGAATCTGCCACTCATCTGAGCCAGTGATGAGTTTGAGGGGTACCGAACAGGTGAACAGCTTGGCCAGGTCACACACCCCGAGTCCAAGGCCGACATATTGAAAGTCAAAGAAGGCCACCTTGCTACCATCCTCCGTAGTAAACAGGTTCTCGGACTTGACGTCGCCATGGATGACGCTCTCGAAACCCCGTCCCGTGGGCTTCAACACCTCGGCAACGGCCTCAGCGATACTGGCCCCGAGTTCCTCATGGTGATCGCAGAATGCGCCCGACCATTCCGAATCATCATCTGCCTCCAAGGAAGCATACTCGTTCAGGCGCGTGGCAAGGTAAGTGTAGCCACCATTCAGCCAGATCTTGGTTCCCCTGTTCCCCTCCTCTCGCCGCCGAGCCTCCTGCAGCGGCGGGAGAACATACTCTGCCCTCTCGCCACCAACCCAAGCCCTAGACTCGGCGTGAAACCTTCCCAGCCACCTCAAGGCAGCGTCTACCTGCTCGCTCGACAGGACGTCCCGCTTGCCCCCGGCAACAGGGTACTCGGGCCTCAGATCGGTCAGCACCATGGCGACGATGCCATCCAGGGCGCCCGCACCCGCTGCGCTCGAGGCGATGCACTTGGCGACGCCCACGTCATCTGATAGTTTCGGGGCGAGGTGGGCGTAGAAATACTGCTCGACTTCGTAGCTCAAAATCTTCCTCAGATGGCCCTCGTCATTGAGCTTCGCCTTGGGCGGGCTGATGAGTTTGAGGATGAGAGGGATTTCCGTGTTTGGAGTAATAGGGGTGGAAAGTAGTGAGGAGACTACCGTAGCTGCTTCAGGGGTGACAGGACGGGCGCGAAGCGAGCATATGGTGCCGTAGCCGGCCCAGAGGGTTTGGAGGGGTTGGATGGAGGTGACGGAGAGGTTGAGGGGTATGAGGAGGTTGCTGGCGATCTGCTCAGGGGAGGGCGCCATTTTAATCCGAGAGCTTGGCAATGTTGCCGACGAGTTCTGGTGACCAGGTCAAGACCTCAAAACCTCAAACGCTTGGAGTGTGGTAGAAAGAGGTTTCCGCGTAAAAGGACGAAGTTGGGTTTGAAGCAAGTCGAGCAGGAGAAAGTGGGTCCCAGAGCCAAACTTGTATCTCATCGTTGAAGGTGCTATGCCACGAGAGGATCACCACGAGGTGACCACGCTCCATCAATGGGACAGCCCGAAGAAGACAATATTTCCGAACCCATGATCATGGCCAGGCATCGGAGTGGCCTTCCATGGGCATGATGGTCAATCTTCTCTCGTATGCAGAGGCCAATTCCTATGACTTTGCTTCTCCCTTGGCGCGAGTTCCTGTGCATCCTGTCGCTAACCCTGGGTATCTCTACTGCACTAGTACGCCATCCTGCCTTCGATCACAGCAGGCCTCTGTCATAGCAGTCCGTTCCCGTCACCCACATCGATATCCCCGTAGAGCACCTCACAAACTCCTGCCAGCGGGACGTCCATGACAGCGTCGGTACCCTCGTTCCAAATCTCCTTCCAGTTCAGTCCTGGCCCTCCGTTGATCCTGCGATCCCTCTTGTCTTTCTGTCTCCTCTTTGCACCGTGCCGTATCCTGCCCTTGCTGTCAATGACAGCCACCTGCGCCGTGTCGTCGACAATCGTCTCGACAGACGCCATCGGCAGCGTCATGACCTCGGTATTGTACGCCGCCAGCGCCACGTAGATGTACACCAGCAGCATCGTGATCCACGCCGGGATGGCGAGCGACCACCAGCGGTTCGGGTAGTAGTAGATGCCGAGGACGTGCAGGAAGGGCGACGGCAGGTACGACCACAGCAGGTAGACGAGGAAGCTCAGCGTCGAGAAGAGGTACAGGACGAAGCCATAGTATTCGTAGGTCGGCACCTTGGGCGAGGCGCGGGGTACGGGCTCAATGTCATCGTCGGAGGGATCGGGCGTCGTCGGCCGCGAGGGGCGCAGGAGCGACGTCAGGGACGGCGACGGCGGCAAGGGCGTCGGTGGGCGTCCGTAGAAGGGCGGCGCGAAGTAGTTGGTGAGCACGGGGAGAGGAGGGGATTCGTCGTCTTCGCTGCCGCTGAAGCTGCCGCTATCGGAGCCGCTGAGGCTCGATGCCGTGAAAGAGGAATCGGAGAAGGTATCCGGAGGAACGCGATCCTCATCTTCGGAGTAGAGAGACATGGCGGGATGGCATGGCAGCTGCCAATGAGTGATTGCAGAGATGGGCGAGAGAGCTGTGGTTTCCAATGTTTCCTTCGGTCGCCGTCAGTGAAGGTTGCCAGATGGGTACGCCGCAATGGGGTCTCGACGAGCCCCATACAAACTAAGGCACAGAGAGGGAAGCACTGCCTAGCTCGCTTTTTAGGTACCTTTGAGGTATCTAGGTACCTACCTTTAAAGGTCGGTGCCTGATCTGCAACCCCAGAGCCCGCTGCTTTCAGCTACGACCGACACTGAGAGGCTCTGAAGTCGGGCAGGTCCTACAATGCACGACTTCCTAGGAAGTCGGACACAGCCCACCCACCCCAGTTGCTGATAACGAACGATGTCTGCGCGCTTAATAGCCACGAGCAGTCAGATGGAACCAGGTACTTTCAATTGCACCACAAGGTACCTACCTACCGTAAGATACGAAATGCTTCCAATCTACATCTTGCCCGTACATACTGTCAAAAATCGAGGTTCGAATACATGAGAAGAGGTCGCGCTATGCCCACTGCCCGAGCATCAAGCTTTGGCTCGACAACACGATCGAAGACACGAAGGTCCTGGCTCCAGCTGGCTGGCTGCAAGTTGCCCCTTTCTTACTGCTCCGCGGGGTTATACGTCTCTCGAGCCACGCATCAACAGGCTGGCTATCACATTCGTGCAGAGGAGCACTTCAGTTCATCCGGTTGGCGACTCAGCATGATCTTCTATAAATAGAAGGGAGGGCGGCAGGATCCATCGGTCGCAATAGTGGCCGACGAGGGCGCGTAGCGATAGACGCGCCCATCTTGTTTCATCCACCTCCCAGCTGAGGTCGCGCAAGAAAGCGAGATTCGCTGTGTTGAGCTTGGCAGCAACATGTTGGCTGTTTATGCGGCCAAGAAGGCGCATCACGGCCGCCGCTCTCTCTCTCTCTTCCCCTCTCTATAAGAGCAGGCTTAATAGCCATGTCGAGACACAGATAGACGCGCCAATATGCTCTATCTACTCTCCGCTGCCCTCTCCACGGTAAAATGCCTGTCAACGATATCCGTCTGCTCGCCCTCGACGGCGGCGGCGTCCGCAGCCTCTCCTCCCTCATGATCCTGCGCAGTCTCATGGTCACCATTGACCCCGACAACCCACCGAAGCCCTGTGACTATTTCGACATGATCGGCGGCACCAACACTGGTGGCCTTATCGCCGTCATGTTGGGGCGCTTACGCATGTCCGTCGACGAATGCATAGCTGCCTTCACCTCCCTGTGCGACGGCGTCTTCGAAAAGAAGAAGCACCACAGAGTCAGGATGAACGGCAAGCTTCGAGGCAGATTTGACAGCCGAGCCCTCGAGCGGGCCATCAAACAGATCCTCGTACGCACTAATCACGACGAGAACATCCTCTTGAGAGATGCTTCCAGTTCGTGTCGGGTGTACGCCTCCATTCTTGTCCCCTTCCCAGCCGAACCCACCTGTTAACCCTACAGATTCGTGTGCGCGACAAGTAAGGAAACTGGCGACACGGTTTGTCTGACGAGCTTCCGCTCCCCGAGGTCAACTCACCTCTTCGAATGCACCACCGTCTGGGAAGCCTGTCGCGCCACCTCGGCAACGGCCACCTTCTTCGACCCCATCGCCATTGGCCCCTTTGGCGAGCAATTCGTTGACGGCGCCGTCGGGGGCGCGAACAACCCCGTCGCCGTCCTCTGGTCCCAGGCTCGGGACGTATGGGGCGCCGGCCTGCAGGGTAGTCTGCGGTGCCTAGTGTCCATCGGCACGGGAGTGCCCGCCCTCCAACCGGTGCGGGATAACGTGTTGAGCATCTTGGCAGCGCTGCTGACACCCGCCCTGGAGACGGAAACCACGGCCGAAAACTTTCGTCGCGATAAAGTCGACCTCGACGATGATGGCCGCTACTTCCGCTTCAATGTCGTGCGTGGCCTTGAGCAAATTGGCATGGACGAGGTGAAGAAGAAAGCCGAGATTGTGGCAGCGACGGGTGGCTATGTTGCGTCGCAGGACGTGTTGAAGCAGATGCGGGCATGTGCCCGTCAACCTGTGATCACGATGTGTCAACTGTTCCCGCAGTCAGTCGCATGCTGCCCTCCACGACTGCTCGCCATCTCGCCTTGCCCGCAGTACGAGGGCCCTACAGACCGTGCTTCGGCCTTCGCGGCGTACCCGTGTCCCCCTGCCCCATCGAAAGACCTTCTGACAGGACTAGATTAGAGGAGCGCTTCCTCCATTAGCGGTCGTGCCGACGGGGGGAGAAGGTTCTTTGTGCTACACGGGCTTGGAGGCATTGGTGATACCCTTGAGCCTGTCCTGATGACATGATAGGGCCCGATGACGACTGGCTTCTCGGCCTCCTTGATGGTCTACCAGGGAGCATAGGCACAGGCGCCTACCTCCGACAGATACTGGTCAGCGTAGCCATGTACTTGGAGATCTGCCAACACGAGTGGGACGAGATGTCGTCCTCGAAAGCAGGCCGACCTTTAGACTATCAGCAGGGGAGGCAGGGTGCCAGCTGAACGACCTCTCGTTCCTAAAGATCAACAGATCAAGAACGAAAGCGAGGCCGCTGCCAGTCTGCTCCACCTCTGGGCCAATATCGATGACGAGTGTATATAGTACGGAACTTGGGCATTGGGAGTAAGCCACCCATCTGTCCGTTAAGTGGCCAGTGTAGCTGATCAAGAAAGCTAGCAGCAAGGTGTAAGTTTGATGGACCATCAGCCTCGACCTTCGCTACTCTCTGATCGAGGAATAGAAGGTGAAGACGGCTACAAGATGCCTTGAGTGGTGTACGATCTCGTGGATAGCGAAAGCAGGGCCAAGCATACACGGTTGGCCTATCAAAGAAATGGTGATTGGTCCGATCAAAAGACTCGGCAAGACCAAGGAGAAAACTACACTGGAGGAGGAGTAAGATACAGGTTTGGACAATTAAGCAGGATGTCATTTTGTAAAGCTGAACATGTTAAGTCGCTGGCTGAGAAGATACTTGATGTAAGAACACGAAGTATTATACACAACTTGCAGGTACTATTGACGTGCTGGGCATAATCCATTGACAGACTGGAAACTTGTATACCAAGGTACCAGGTAGGTACCAACCTTAGGTACCGTACCGAAGCAGCCAAGGTGCGTGCCGCTCCAGTAACTACAAGCCCCGCATTAGTAATTAATGTTTATCTCCATACCTAGCTCCATCTCCAACCCTCGTTCGCGAGCCGTGCATGCCATTTCTATGCGCTTTCCATCACCCACCCGACGCGCCACGACCTCAATTCAATTCGCGTCAAACAATCGCATCAGATCCCTCAACACCCAAGTTGCGACGATGTCTCAGCAACCCTTGTCGTCGGCGGCGCAGCCGACCGACGTCTATGGAGGAGGTGAGCGCGCCGTCCCTCTCAATGCCCCCCCGCGCATGTTCCTAACTTGACCCTAGACGAGGTTTCCGCCCTGGTGCTCGACCCAGGTTACTGCCATACGCGCGCCGGTTTCGCGGGCGAAGACGTTCCCAAGTCCATCTTGCCCTCTTTCCACGGCCGTACGACCAACAAGGAGATCCAGAAGGATTTCTTCGGTGACGAATACCTCATCGCGCGACCCGACTTCGAAGTTCGCAACTACATGAACAAGGACAGCGTGGTGGAGGACTGGGACACCGCCACGAAGATGTGGGAGTACATGTTGACCAACCAACTGCAGCCATTCAAGCAGACTTCACCCTCGAAGAACGGCCTCAACGATGATCCGAAGGAAGGTGAGGGAGAGAACGGCGAGGCTGCCGACGTGGCCATGGAGGACGTGGAGGAGCAGGAGAAGTCGCTACAGGAGAACCCACTTCTGATGAGCGAGGCACCATGGAACACACCCAAGGCAAGGGAGAAGGCCATCGAGGTCATCATGGAGAACTGGGGTTGCCCCGCCTTCTGGATGAGCCGCACCCCTGTTCTCTCGGCCTTCGCAGCCGGCAAGGCGAGCGCTCTGGTCATCGATGTTGGCGGCGCCAACACTTCCGTCACCGCCATTCACGACGGCATGTGTCTCAAGCGCTCTATCCAGCGATCTCCCGTTGCAGGACTGTGGCTCTCGGACCAGGTCCGCCACCTTTTCGGTACGAGTGAACCCAAGATCGAGGTCGTGCCTACCTACATGGTCGAGTCTAAGACACCCGTCGATGCCGGTGCCCCTCCGCAATTCAAGTCTCGCACCTTCCCCTTCAGCATCGACAAGTCTTTCGTCGAATACGAGAACGGACGCGTCATCACCGAATTCAAGGAGTCCGTTGTCGAGACCTGGAGGGGCCCTGGAAAATTCCTGTCGCCTCAGAATGAGGAGTATGTTCGCACGCAACCCGGACGGATCTACGAGTTCCCCAACGGCGGCAACCAGATGTGGCGCGAGCAGCGGTACCGCGTCTCCGAGGGCATGTGGGATGAAGCAGCGGCTTTCCCGACAGAGGATCTGCCCACAGTCAACAAGTCGCAGACCATTCCCGAACTCATCCGCAGTGCTCTCAACGCCGTGGATGTTGACCTCCGCCCCAACCTGCTCGGCAACATTGTCGTGACCGGCAGCACCAGTCTTCTGAACGGATTCAACGACCGCCTGAACAACGAGCTCATGGCCATGTTCCCCGGCTCCAAGATCAAGATTCACGCCGCTGGACTGACCACGGAGCGTCGCTTTGGCGCCTGGATCGGCGGCAGCATCCTGGCGAGCCTGGGCACCTTCCACCAGATGTGGATCTCGAGGAAGGAGTACGAGGAGAACGGTGTCAACATCGTGGAGAAGCGCTGCAAGTAGACGATTACGCACGGCGAGTCAATGGTGCTCCGCCTGACAGAGAGGATTGGGTAGCGGGCCCGAGAGGGGCTCACGGCGTAGTCGGGTGCAGCAGGCGTATGGAGTTGGGATGAGCATCGTGCTCACGGAACACAAAACGGCCTCGAATAGGAACGGATGTGTTTTTGCTTTTTTGCGATGTACGGATACAGGGGACTAGAGTAAAGTGATTCATAAAATCGGCGTCGCAGTGCTGAGGTGACTGTTCGTGTAATCGCGTCAGTGGTATCTTGCAGCAGTCTGTGCTTGTGGGGTTGGTTTTTTGACTGAACCTGCTTTAATCAATGGTCTTCGTACATTTTCTTGAATTACGTGTTCAAACTCGCTGAGTGGGAATCCTACGGTTTGTACCATCGAGCCAAGGCTTCGGCTGCACCTTGGGAATTGTAAAGCATGTTCTGACATGTCTGAATTGGGCAACTGCCTCATTCGTCCTTCTCACACCACGCGACGAGGGTGCTCTTGGTGGATAAATACCCTAGAATTTGGGCGGTCAAGTATTCCTTTCCTTCGTCACGAAGTCACCTACTTGCACCTCACCAAGGCCAACCTCGTGCATTACGAACGAGTTCTGTATCTTTGTGCAACTCTAGCCTCGAGAAAAATACCTGAACAGGAAGGCGGGTTTAGCATACATATGGGGCAATTTCTGAATCATCTCAGACCATCTTCACTTCAACAGCCTCAAAGGTAGAGAAGCGTCGAGAGACGCGGCAGGAACAATCCTGCCCCACCCCCAGATTATCGCCCTGGCGGGTATCCACCCCTCAGCAAGCCACTAAAGCCTTCTGCCTGAGGCACGCATGCAGCGACCGCGCTCCAGTCATACGAAATTCGGAGCCTCAACGTGAACTCTCCAACCTACCTACCCTGCTTTCGTCGCCCATCGGTTGAAACGCTGTCCAGCCGCATCGCCCAACGCGCCATCATTTTCGCGTGCTGCAGAGACGCCTTGATCAACCGGAAAGGCATGGTCTCTTGCACTTCGACATTCGCGGGCCACCTCGGAGGAGCTTGAGGCCACGACGCGATGTCTGCAAGCGAGGACGTTACGCCTGTCAACGGCGACGAGATGGACATCATCGTGCCCGACGCTGCTGACTCCAAGAAGGAGCCCGAATCCGAAGTGGACTGGAAAGCTCAGCGAGCAGCGGATGACGAGAACATCCAGAACCTGCTTGCCAAGGCTGAGGAGGGGCAGGGCATCGGCATCAACTTCAACGACGACACTCCCTTCGACCAGACCGACAAGGCTGATAATGCCGAAGATTACGAAGATATCAGTGACGATGACCTTCCGGAGGAGGAGGAAGCGACGGGCGGAACGTCGCTATCCGTGCCCGGCTTGACGGATGATGGAGGAACGAGCAACGACACTGATGATCTTTTTGGCGATGGTCCTTCATCACCCATCGAGCCTGTTGCCGACGCCACATCACCGCGACCGCATATCCATGACCCCGAGGACCCCGAGTCATATCGTGACCTCAACTTCAACACCGACCCTTCCTCGCTTGCGACAAACCAGGACCCCGACATCCCACCTCCTCCCGGCGATTCTGGCGAGCTTGTGAAACAAACATGGCCTGCGTTCGAGACCGGTATCACGTTACGGTGGAACGAGCTACTCCCCCCCAAGAGGGCCTACCGGAAAGAGAAGAAGCCGACCAAGAAACCCACGACTCTGATCACCAGCAAGCTTACGCTTGAACTCGCGACAGACCAAGAGAAGGCCTTCAGGGTGCCGGGGCCTGCCGCGGCTACACGAAAACAGAGGCTGATCGCAGCTGAGCTATCAAACCTGGTGGACTGTTCAGTGCCAGATCCAGAAGACGAGGATGGCAAGGAGGACGTGGAAATCGATTTCGAGTCAGATTCGGAGACTGTTGGCGGCTTCACCCTCCAGGATATCGACATGGTTTGCGATGACTGGGCGGTGCACATCGATCACACTGAAAAGGAGTTTGAGACCAAGGTCGCTGCGCAGACTGAAGCCGAGAACGTCACAGGCAACAAGAGGGCTGCAGTCGACGATGACCAGTCGGACGACGATTGGGATGCGCTGTTCTTAAAGGATGACAACGCTGTACAGCCTCGCAAGAAAGTCCGGATCCCCCTTCCGGCTGGCTTGCCCGACATTTCACGTTTCACGGCGCCATCGTTTGACTTGTTCCAAGAGATGACGAAGCGTGGCGCGAAACGAGTCGTCCTCGACATGAACGATCCTTATCTGCTGCTTGAAGAAACTGAGTCTCAGCGAGGTCCCAAGCGCCAGCGCACCGAGAAGACGCTCGTCCGTATGGCGAGTGGGCAATCGAAGCCTGACATCTTCCAGCGCTTCAACTTGTCGAATGACGAAGCGTATGAGGCCCTTAAGGAGAACCACAAGCACAAGGTCAGAGCGACGCTGGGCAACCTCGGTGTCGAGCACAGCATGCCTGCCCTGAGACTAGCCTGGCCGTACTACAAGGTCAAACTGGACATTCGCGGCCATGGCTATCACCGACCTAACTTCCGTTTCAACAAACATGAGAGGCAGACAATCAAGTTCGACAAGCTTACATACCACAAGCGGAAAACTAAGAAGGGTAAGGCCCACGAGGTTTTCCAATCCACCAAGGACTTGGGTATCACCGACAACTGCACGGCTGTCCTGTTTGAATACTGTGAGAGAACCCCGCCCGTCCTCTCCAACTTTGGCATGGGCAACCGTGTGATCAACTACTACCGCAAAAGACAAGTGGACGAAGAAGAAGTGCCCCCAAAGATGGATGTTGGCGAATCTCACGTACTGCATCCAGAGGATAGGTCACCGTTTGCCATCTTTGGTGAGGTCAAGGCTGGCCAGACCATGCCCACGTTGCACAACCAAATGTACAGGGCGCCAATCTTCAAACACCAGCCGCGGTCCACCGATTTTCTCTGTGTTCGCAGCTCGACTGGCGTGGAAGGCTCAAAGTGGTACCTTCACAACATTGACCATCTCTACGTCGTCGGTCAAACATTCCCATCCGTGGAAGTCCCTGGCCCCCACAGCAGGAAGGTCACGAACGCGTCAAAGAACAGGATCAAGATGATGTCGTACCGCATGATGAGACGCAGTCCCCACAGTGTGGTCAATCTGGCGGACATTACAAAACACATTGCCGAATCGACGGATGCTCAGAACCGACAAAAGTTGAAGGAATTCCTCGTCTATGCGAAGATGGACAAGGGACAGTGGAAGCTGAAGCCTGGCGAGACGCTCATGGACGAGGCCGGTATTCGTGCGATGGTCAAGCCTGAGGACGTGTGTCTTATTGATGGCATGCAGCTGGGCATGCAGATTCTGGAAGACGCCGGATTCGACCCCAACAACGTCAACCTCGACGAAGATAACGATGACGTTGAAGACGAGGATGATGATCGTACTGCCAAGGGTGGAAAGAAGGCTGCCGACAAGAATGAAGACAAGTTGGCCGATAAGATGGCCCCTTGGAAGACAAGCAAGGCCTTCATCGATGCTTGTGCCGGCAAGGCGATGCTCAAGCTGCACGGAGAGGGTGACCCTACCGGCCATGGCCTTGGCTTCAGCTTCATCCGAACGTCGATGAAGGGAGGCTACATTGAGACGGTCCAGAAAGGTGGATCGCACACGACGGCGGCTGACGCCATGGCAGCACACCCGGACGCCATGCGCAAAGCTTACAACGGACATGCCTACAATGTCAAGGAGCAAGAGGTCATGTACAAGAAGGGCATCCATGAAATTTGGGAGAAGCAGAAGGCCAGTCTCGGCGATGGTTCCGAGAAGGACGATAGCCTTGTTGTCCCCCCTCCAGCCGATGAGGACGATCGCTTCAACACGCACGTGTCGCAAACGCCTGCGCATGTGGACGAGGGCGCCAGTCAAATTACCGGATTGACGTCCAACAGCCGCACCCACCACAAGCGCCTCAAGATCACCCGGGACGTCAAGGGTGAAGACGGCACCATTGAGCAGCGTGTTGTGATTCTCGACGACCCTGTCATTATCGATCGGTACATCAAGCGCCGCAGAGAGAAGGAACTCGATGAGTTGAAGTACGCAGCAACCAGACGACTCCCCGCTACCCCCTTTCCCATGGACCCATTCTCGGGTCTCGAGTTTCCTCTCTGGGCCATGCCAGCTGACATTGCCGCTTTTTTAGCATCTACGAAGGACACCCAACCGGACACCATGTGGAAGACCGCCGCACGTTGGCTGAGTACGCATTATCCTTCTGTAGATGCTGATCAATTGGTTAACCACCTCGTAGAATCAACAAGGAGCTTGAGAGGCTCAACCGTAACAAAGCCCGAAGAAAGGCTAGAGAGTCACAAAAGGGCATTCACCACCCCAAGTCGGGCAACGGCGGCGACGGTGGATCACCCGAGCCCGACAAGGTCGCGACAGGAACGAGCCGAAAGTGCAACAACTGTGGCCAGGTCGGCCACATCAAGACCAACAAGAAGTACGACCCCCTCTTCTTTTACCCACCATGTCCCCTCTCCTCCCCCTCCCCCTCCCCCTCCCCTTCCCCCTCCTCGCCCCCTTACCCCATGGCCAAGGGCCGATCCCGTTGTCGAGTTTCGTTCGGTGAAAAACAGGTCGCGCAAGCCCTCTGCGCGTGAAGACCTGCCTCCTCCCTGGAACACGAAGCCCTTCAAGTTTCCGTGCAAGGTCCTGCAGCGCTCCCTCGACAAGATGAAAAGACAAACCGTGGCCACTCGAGCGGCGGCCAACGCGAAACGTCTGGAAGAAGCGAAACAGGCGGTCGCCGCAGCCACTGCGCGGCTCAAGCTCGCATCGCAGAAGCCGGCAAAACCTGCCCCGCCTGCCCCGGGCTTGGCTCGGACGAAGTCAAAGCCACCGTCAAAAGTGGGCGGGCTCAAGAACACCATGACTCTTGACCGGCAGCCCAAGCGCCAACGACCATCGGAACCCCCGATGGAGCCTGCGTCGAGCAAGAGGCACAAACACAGAAACAAGCATTAAGCATACAGCAAGGACCAACATATGAGGGCCTGTCAGCCCGCTTGGGTGATCAGATTCGTTCTATCTGACGCGACCTCGTCTCAGCCCCAGCGGGCTTCGGAGACTGACATGCCGCTTGACATTTACCATTTCAGATGACATGGCCGTGCTATCCAAAGCAAGGACGAATGCTAACAGTCATTTTTTTTTTCAAGGTTGTGCCCCATGCTTAACGGCACGATGAAGCCCGAGAACAGCATGGCAGAGCACGGTGGCTTCGGGGCTTTCACCGGACCGACGACGAACGCCGGCTCGCCCTGAGCGGCGAATGAACGACGAGATTTGGCCTGGCGCGCATATTGTAAAGATACGAAGGAACCGGGACAGGTTCGCTGAGCATACTGGATTTGGATTCAGCGGGATTAGGACCAGCAGCATTGCGAGAACGGGGATGGGGGTGGAGTTCGGTCCTCAGCTGAAGAAAGAAGAGGCCCTTGATCAGAGCCTGGCTGGGGCGACACCGAGTGAGCGAGCGAGCGTGCAACGGCGTTTCGGGGCCAGAAAAGGGGTGAGGCGAAGGGGAGCAGGCAACTGGATGGTTGTCGTTGATACGGCCTCAACGCTTCTCACCCCACCTTGGCTGGATGGGGGGGGGTTTGTTTATGTTTAGCATACCGCGCCTTGCGCCGATTGGCACCATGGGCTTGTTCATAATTTGCAGCAGCAGAGAGGAAGAGAAGAAAAGAAGGGCATATATCTACACGCCTCGCCCCACCTTGCGACTGAGCGTTGACGTCTGATGAAGTTGCAACGATGGGATTAAAAGTCAACAAACAGGCAGAGGGGTGCGGGGCCATGTTTGGAGGTCAGACGTCGCGGGAGGAGACGGGGCAGTGGGGATTGAAGGGACTGACTGGAATGATAGAGGAACGGCGAACATGGGGGTGCAGGTCGGGGTCCTCTGGCTACCTCATCTTAGACACAAGGGCCGACGCGAGCCGGGGTTGTCGAGGGGGAGCGAGTGGAGTGGGAGTTTCGCGCGAGCTGGTCTGGGCGGCTGTCAGTGACCCTATCAAGTCTGAATCAGATGCCTGTCAGCAGCGATTCGATGTGTTCTTGTCAAAATGACGATTCTCGACGAGCTGAGTTGGTTCCTGGGAGGGGGGAGGGTACTCCAGGCCTAGAGGTTTTGGATCAGAGTTGATATGCATGCTTCTTCTCGAACAATCAGGAGCAGCGATGAGATGAAGGTTCTCATGCGCACCACGCGGGCGCGTCTCCAGCCCGAGGCACATGATCTTATCCAGCAGACAAGGTTGCAGTTGCACTGGTGGTGTTGATGTCAGTCCGGCAGGTCAGGCAGGTCGCTTGGCTTCGCTTGGATCTTTTACCCACGCGAGAGGGGTCCGAGGTAAAAGGCCAATTGGTGCGATGCGGGAAGCGTCGCGTGGGCGGGGAGTGCAGTTGCTTGCTTCTTGGTGTGGATGCGGCGGGATGTATTTTTAGAACTATTTTTGGCTCACAAGTGCCGGGGGGGCAGGGAACGGACGGACCTAGCGAGCGGCCGGGCGGGCCCAGCGGACGACGCAGCGCATCTGTGAATCTATCTGGTTCAACCGGGTAAGGTTCTCTGCACCAATGACGAGCTTGTACGCAACGGAGGAACGACATGGTTCTGACCGGTCGACAGGCGCGGGAGGCTCCCCTGCCAGGGCAAGCTGTTGCTGGTGGTGGTGGTGCGGATGATCTAGTTCATCATCAAGCTGCAGGCACGGTGTCTGACGGTCGACGTTCCTCGTGCTTGTCCCGGGCACTGCCCCACGGCAGACGCTTTTAGCGTCGTTGCCGCGGCGCTTAAAACGCTGTCTTGTTGCGTCTTCGGTGTGAAAGGACGGGACGTTGTCGCCTTGTGGTGTGTGGGGGGAACCGACATGAGACTGAAGTGAAGATTATAGTTTCTGGGGGTGCGGGCAAATCGGTCCTTTCCGCGAGAACACACGCACCTCGCAGCAAGGGTTGTGGGCTGGTAGATGCAAGCTGCGTCTTCTGTTTGGGTGGGCACTTGAAGCCTTCCCACCATTGTGTCACATGCAGGCTGACAAGAATGGCATCAAGTTCTGTCGTCAATATTGTATCACTGGGTGTTCGCGCCCATTGCCTGGTTCCATCATCAGTGAACCAGTGCTGGAACCTCGTCATACCTTTTCTTCCTTCCTTCTTTCTCTCTGTCTTCCCCCCCCTGGACAGTCTTGGTGTGCTTCGTATCAGTCCTCGTTGCCGCCCGATGGCAGGCTGACCGTCAGGTCTGCGTCTCTACCCGGCCCAATCACACGTCGCAGCCATGACACCCTCAGTATCGTCAGCCTTACGATCTGGAGGATTGCCGGGAAAGGATGAGAACGACCCGTTGGACACAGCCGAGCAGACAAGCCGTGTGTGCCTGCATGCTGACCCTGTGCCGGTTCCGGTTCCGATGTAGACACCCAATGAGGGAGACAACACCCAATGAGAGAGACATGGAAGCAGAGATGGAAGACTGATGTCAGAGAGTGAGCCCAATGAGAGGTGACACCAATGATGACGGATCGACGGACAGTTGGATTGTGTTCAGACGAGACCGATGAAGAGGATGGCTACTGCGGTCGTCCAAGGCTGTTGCTGCGGTCGTCCCCGACGTGCCTGATGTTGTGCAGGTACAGGACAGGGCAGACAGGGCAGAGCAGGGCAGACAGGGCATGGGTGAGGGAGTGAACACGGTGGCGCATCTCAATGTGTACCCCGGCGATGGGAATGGGGGTGTCGTGATAGTGCTGTTGTCTGGTGTTTGAGGAAGTCATCGTTGGCTGCTTGGCTGCCCACACTCTGGGAGCCTGCCTGGTTGCTTGCCTGTGCGTTCGACATGGCGAATAGACTGTCCTTGTCAGTGTCGGAGCCTGCTGGTACTGTCAGAGCCTGCTGGTACTGTCGGAGCCTGCTGCTGGCGATTGTAAATAGCACATGGCAGGTCGAGCTTTGGCCTGTTTGCTATTTGCGCACGTCGTGGAGGTGGAGGTCAGTGTGTATCTGATGAAGACCTGAAGCCCGCGATCAGCACGTCAAGCGGCCGGCGAGGGCGGGAGGGCATGCGCGCTTGACGTGACAGGAGCCAGGGAGCTACATGTACGTAGCTCTGCACCCAGGAACCCACCTCTGGGTTCTAGGGGCCCAGGGCCCCAAGCCCAGGGCACCTAGGGCACCACCTAAGGGACCCCGACAGTCTGGGTGGTCGCGCTGTAGGTGTCTCACCACGAGAAGCTCAGAGACAAGAGACTTCTGCCACCTTTCCGAGGCGGGGTTAGCCTGCGGGACACTGAGACCAAGCTACAGTGCAGGCGTGACGACGGTGTCGACGGGCACTGTATGACCGTCCGACGGCGAGGTGTTGAGTCACAGTGCGCACAGAGTAGACTGTCTACAGCTGCTCACAGCTGGCATCTCCCACCCCGGCCACGCCCGTTTCATTCGCGCGGCACCTTGCACCTTGCACCTGGGCCGCACCCTTCGCCCATTCCACCCCCGCTGTCCGCTGCCCACTACCCACTGCCCACTGTCCGCCGCACAACACCCTTTTTCTTCCCTTCCATCTTTCTCTCTGCCTGATGCTTCC
>NW_009276916.1:409992-413917 GCF_000150675.1 Verticillium dahliae VdLs.17 | reverse complement strand
TTCTTCCCGTTGTCGCGACAGCCCTCGATCACGGATCCTCGCCCGTCGACCTGACCTCGGCCAGCCAGTTGCGCTTTCGCGACCGATCTTTCGTTTTTTTTTTCACCCTCCTCAGACACCAGCTCGACCTCGTTTGCCCGTCACTAGCGCGTCGAAGCTTTCACCGACCTCGCCGCCGCCGCTGTCGATCCTGGCGCAAAGGGGAAAAAAAAATAGCAGCCCTAGTCGTCCCCGCGAGCCTTGAAGAAATCTTGCGACGATTTCAGTTGATCCTGTCCCAGCCGCGCCGCGCACCACCTGCTAGCCACCAGCCGGCAGCTCCTTCGCCCCTCTTCCATCCTTCACACCCCACCACATCGTCGCGTTATCGACACGACGCACCGACGACATGGGTCGAAGGAAGATTGAGATCAAGGCCATCAAGGATGACCGCAACCGCTCTGTGTATGTCCCCTCCCCGGAAAATTCGCGATGCGACGACCCTCGATAGCTAACTGTGGGCGCGCACGCGCGAGATAGCACCTTTCTGAAGCGAAAGGGAGGCCTGTTCAAGAAGGCGCACGAGCTTTCCGTCCTTTGCTCCGTCGACGTGGCTGTCTTCATCTTTGGCAACAACAAGAAGCTGTACGAGTACTCGTCGACTGACATGCGCGAGATGATCACCCGTTACACATATGTGAGTTTTCTCCCGACGATCGACGTCCAAGACCACGTCACTGACTGCTATCCAGCATGGCGGACCAACCGAGCACAAGGGGCCTTCAGACTTCAACGGCGGCAACGACGAGGAGGAAGAGGAAGACGACAACGGCACCCCGCCGATCCGCGAGTCCATGGAGCCCCAGATGCTGCCGCCGCACTTCCAAGGCCAGCCGGGCTTCCCCCACATGAGGCATCACGAGCCATCGGCCTCGCCGCCCATCAACGGCATGCACTTCCAGCAACACCCTGGCCAGCCCGGACCTCGCAGCCACACACCCCAACCCCAGATGGGATCTCGCCCTGCCTCCAGACAGGACATTCGCCGGATAGGACAGCAGCAGCAACCACCACCTCCCCCTCAGCAACAGCCTGTCAACGGCTATGCCTTTATGCCCAATCCCGCCATCTACACTCCGCAGAACCAGCAGAACATGCAGCAGCACGGAATGCCTCAGCAAGGTCCTCAGTACCCGGCCTATCCCCCCAACCACCAGCAGCAGCCACATCAGCCGCATCAACAGCAACAGCAGCAACAGCAACAGCAACAACATATGCAATACCTAGAGGACCAGCGGCGAGCCTCGATGCCGCCAACGTACCCGCAGAACACGCAAGGCCCTCAAGTCTCACGGATCTCGCCTTCACCTCCGCAGCCAAACGCGCAGCAGCTGCCACAACAGCACCAGCAGTCTTCTCACGTGTCACCGCCCCCGCCGCAACCACAGCAACTTGAACCGCAGCACCATCAAGAAGGCGCCATGCTCGCACCGACGGAGCCCGTGAAGCAGGAATCTAGAGACAAGCCGCGCGCCCCGTTGCTGAACACAGACTATGCCATCAAAAAGATGCCGCAGCGCAAGCAACACAGCATCTTCACTCCGATCGACGAAAACCGGTCTATCCTGTCACAGCATCTTGCTTCTTTTGCTGCAGCGGATTCGTCGGCCTCCAAGTCGGACGCCGGCATCAAGATTGAAAGTGTCAACCGGTCTCAGTCAGTAGACGTTGGCGCGGTTTCGAGGACAAACGGCCACACCAGCTCGCCTCCGCTCCCTCAACAGTCCGATTCCCAAGGACCGGGCAAGGGACGCAATGTGTCCATTGCGGCTATTCCCGAAACCACTTTTACGCCTCCATCGCGATCCAACAGCATGAAGCTTGGCAGCGTTGGCGGCGGCGGAGGGGCGCGGCCTCGCCTCCGAGTCGAAATTCCCGACGAACCGTCTGACGAGCAACAGACTGCCACTGGTGCTTCCGAAACGCAGTCGCCACGGACGCAAGCTGATCCCGCCGCAACACAAGCGGCCCGGCGGCCGGAAGGCCAGGCCTCCAACATGGTCCTTCCACCGCCTTCCCCTTCTGCATCGGCCTTGCTCTCCGCGGGTGCAACAGGACCGCCGAATCCGTTCGCGCGACCGGCGCCGCAGCCAAACAACAACATGAATATCGACACACCCGTCTCCGCCCTCCCGTCCCGGTTCCTCAACAACGAGTTCTTGCCCAGCCCAAGCAGCTTCGACACGTACTGGTATCAGCGCGGCGGCAACGACAGCAACACGCTGCCGAGTCCGCTCAACTTTGCGACTCCCGTGGTGGGACAGGGCCCCAGTTTCCTGCGAGAGGACAACCCGCCGATCGCCAAGCGCAAAACGCCTGAAATCGGCAGCAGCGAAAGCACAGACACGGGCGGCGACGCAAAACGCCCCAAGGTCGAGTCCTAAGTGGACATGTGATCATACTTCATCTTTCTTTTCGAGCCATCTAACGCCGCGTTTGGGAAACATCATATGCTCATTTGCTGCTTCTGGCGTATTTTCTGGTTCCATGATACCATATTTCATTCTTTCTTCTTTTCATCAACAAAGACGGCGTTTAGCGTGGTCTTTCCGATTGATGAAAAGCTTCGGCGGCTCAACTTGATGTGGGTTGCTGCATGCCAACCCTTTTTGGATTCCGTACTGCATGGCAAAGCGATGCATCGTGTGACGCGTTTGCGGAGGGTTTCACTTCTTATAATCAGAACATATTGCCCCCTTTCTCTTTTCCCCCTTTCCCCCTTTCCTCCACTTCTCTCTTTCTCCCAACATGTTCGGGTGGTCGCGGTCGGCTCGGTGCCAAGAGGACGGATGATGTGGGCACAAGGATGTATGAACAACACGGCATGATGATCTGCCGCAGTTTTGTGAGGAATACTTGGGCAACCCTCAACGATGCGGCAGGCGGGACGGGACGGCTTTAGGCGTTTTTGTTTCGCTTGATATTTGGTGATGCTGTAGACAATCAAATCCCTGTACAAGGCAGCCTGAGTATTCACAATGCACAATGATGATGGATTGCCAAGTCGAGCGGCCACCTCGTCGTAGTGGCTGACTCGATGGCTGATGAAAGACGAGATGGACGGGTTGCAAAGAGGGCCAAGCGCCAAGTAGACGTTGCCTGGCCACGCAGTCGTGGCCGAGCGCGACCGAATCGGATGAGGACGGTCTTCTACATACGTACTGTACAGCCTTCGCGGCCCCTCGGATCGCTGGGCCCCCCCAGCAAATGAAACACGTTCTGCTGCAACCCTGTCACGGCATTCCTCACCCCGCCACGCAAGCCTTTTGGAAGCCACTGACGAGCTGTATCAGTATGTACATGGTAACAGCGACCCCCAAACACGCGCGCTTGACCATCCAACGACCAAGGCTGTCCTTTCCTGCCCCCCAAACTCTCAAACCTCGGGCTTTGCCTTCCCTCTTTCCCACCGTGCACCCTTTGCCCGTGGGCTGCCTCTCGTCTTCCACCTCCGAAACATCGATCCCTTAAACAACACTTTAACCCTACTGCTATACGCCCATCCTCTGTCGGTCCTATACCTTCCTGACCTCAGATCTCATCCGCACTCCCCGATTCAGCCACAGACCAGGCTGCCAGAGCGCCCCCCCTAGACGCAGCTCGACGACGCTGGTCGACAGCGCCACCCTCTTCTCAGCCGCGTTCGCCAAGGAGAACACCTCGTGTCCTTCGCATCCGATCCCGTCGACACTTCGTCTCGAGCACTGGCGAAGATGCATCTCTTCGCGGCAGCAGCAGCAGCCCTGCAGGCCCGGCAGACCGTCGACGAAGACCTACCGCCCAGCTTTGACAGAGACGACGATGACTACTACCACTGGTGGTACAGCCGAGTACGTCGAGTGACTCCATGCCTCCTTTCATGCCCCCCTTTCATGCCTTTTTCCAT
>NW_009276916.1:400777-409186 GCF_000150675.1 Verticillium dahliae VdLs.17 | reverse complement strand
CAGAAATAAAAACCGCTATCAGCATGTCATTCTGTAGCCGTATGACTCGCTGTGGTTGCCTGCTCATCTTCGTGCAGATCCCTGTATCGTGACTCTACCGTACTCACGTCTCTGCGTCTACGTGATCGTCTCCTCCGCTGTATATTTATATTCGTACTTTTCTTTGTTCTTTACCATGTTTTCTTCCCTCTTTCTGCTCTTGTCGTCGTTTCCAATGTTGTATCTCTAACCCTCTTCTCCTGAACAGCGACTCACTCCTCTGCGTAATAAATATCTTCTTCGTACTTGTTACTATGCCTTCCCTTCAGTTGTCCGTCTTAGTCCACCTCCCCTTTCCCTCTCACGCCTCCCGAGTTCCCTACCCCACCCCCAACACCCCCGGCCCCAAACAGTTGGGTCCTTTCTGGAGATCCTTTTTCTACGCAGACCGCAAGCACACCTACAGCAGCCGTCGGTGGCGGTCTGGATGGGGCGCGGCACCGAGACGAGCGGGGCGGCGCCGGGATCGACGAGGCGGGCGGCGCGCAGGTGGCGCTCAATGTCGGGCAGGAAGACGAGCCGGCCGTCGTCGGGGTCTGAGTCGGAGGACGACAGCTCGTCGTCGAGCGAGTAGATGTAGACTTTGTGTTTCGTGTCGTCGAGGTGCATGTCGTCGTCGGCATTGGCGGGCGAGGCTGCGGCGGCTGCCGCTTGCGCTGCTGGGGTCAGGGCGGAAGCGGGGAGGGCTGGGGCGGTGGGCGTTTCGACGGGGACGTAGAGCTTCTGGCCGTTTTGTTCTGGAGGGAAACACGTCAGCAGACGCTTGTGTTGCATTCGGAGGAGAGGGATGCATACCTAGATTGAGAAGACTCAATCGCTTCGAGAGGCGCTCGTTGTCTTGTGTCTCGGCTTTCCTCTTGCGCCGTGGTCGCGCGGACAGGTCGGGCTGGTGGTGGGTAACGGGTGCTGGCGGGGGAGATTGCGCTCCGTGCAGCAGCATTTTGGTGCCTCAGGGGACAGACGGAGAGAGAGCGAGAGTCGTGGTTGTAGGGGGCTTGCCCACTTCCCTTCGACACCAGCACAGCACAATCAAAGACGCGGCCAACGAAACCTGTCCTGGAGGAGGGGCCGACGAGCAAAAGACACCAATCCGAGAAGACGACCGAGAGGGGATACGGATAACGAAGCGGTTCTTTTGATGCAATCGACCGAGGCGTGAGCGCGCGTTGATTGATTGATTGATTGATTGAAGCGATACGGTGGGCACGATTCGAAATCGAGAAAGCGGTTCTTGTCGGTCGCTCGGTCGGTCGCACGAGGGTACAGGCGGCTTGCGACGATAAGGACTCGCTGAAAGAGGCACTCGGGAAGAGGCACTCGGGAAGAGGCCCGCTGAAGGAAGCGCTGTAGGGACCTGTCGAGGATTGGCAGATGAAGGCGGTGTGGGGATGGCGCGGGCGTGGCAATCGCTACTGCACAAGCACAAGCACCTGCGTCGGTGTCGGCGGCGGCAGCAGCAGCAGCAGGAGCAGGAGCTCAGCTTTTGTACCAGCTTTGACTCATCGCGCTCCTTGTAGAAGTTTCTACGCTGCCGGCCCCAGTCCACGCCTGTGCCTGTGCCCCGGCGCGACCCCTCCAAAGCCCCCTCCCTCTCGTTCACCCCACCACCACGACAGTCATCGTCCTGTCAACTTCACCACGACAAGTCCCGCCACCCATTTCGATACCCGAATCCCCGGCGACTGTCACAAAACGAACCGCATCATCGCGACAAGGCAATTGTCCTCCCACATCCGCCAGTTGCACTCCTCCTCCTCCTCCTCCTCCTCCTCCTCCCGCGCCCGCGCCGCCAGCAACTACCCCACCATCGCCATGGCCGAGGAGCAGAAGTGGCCCGCGGCCAAGGTCCGCGAGACCTTCATCAAGTTCTTCGAGGAGAGGGGCCACACCGTCGTCCCCTCCTCGTCCGTTGTCCCCCACAACGACCCGACCCTGCTGTTCACCAATGCCGGCATGAACCAGTTCAAGTCCATCTTCCTCGGCACCATCGCCCAGTCCGATCCCATGTACGGCCTGAAGCGCGCCACCGATACACAGAAGGGTATGTCGTCTTGCACAACCGTCCCAAACAGGACAACGGAGCTGACTGTATGGTGTAGTTATTCGTGCCGGTGGCAAGGCCAGTGATCTTGAGGGTAGGTTATCCATCATCTTGCGACGGGTCGATGCGAAGCTAACTTGCATAGATGTCGGCCACGACAGCTACCACCAGTGAGACACTGCGCAGCTCGCACCACAACCCCCTTCTTGAATTTCGACTAACTCTTGTGCCAGCTCTTTCTTCGAGATGTTGGGCAACTGGTCGTTCGGTGTACGTTGTGCCTTGTCGAGCCCTGCAAACCCTTCGCTAACAGCCGCAGGACTACTTCAAGAAGGACGCCATCAAGTACAGCTGGGAGTTCATGACCGAGACCCTGGGCCTCGAGAAGGACCGACTATACGTGACATACTTTGAGGGCGACCCCGCACAAGGACTCGAGCCCGATCTGGAGTCAAAGGAGCTGTGGAAGTCCGTCGGTGTGCCAGAGTCTCACATCCTGCCCGGCTCAAAAGCAGACAACTGGTGGTCCATGGGCGATACCGGCCCATGCGGCCCCTGCTCTGAGCTGCACTACGACAAGATTGGCGGCCGTGATGTCGCCCACCTTGTCAACAAGGACGACCCCATGGTTGTTGAGGTGCGTATTCCTCCTGCCCACGAAAGGACCCGCCGCTACTGAAGAGCTTCACTCACCCAACTGACAGCTCTGGAACAACGTTTGGATGGCCTACGACCGTAGAGCCGACCAATCCCTTACCCCTCTCCCCGCCCAACACGTCGATACCGGCATGGGTTTTGAGCGTCTTGTTGCCGCTCTGCAGGACGTCTCTTCCAATTATGCCACCGATATCTGGAGCCCATACTTCAGGAAGATTCAAGAGGTGACCGGCACAAGGCCCTACACCGACAAGTACGGTGCCGAGGACCCGGAGACCATCGACACCGCCTACAGGTATGGCTCTCGGATCGCGCGATGATTCGCCCCAGTATACTGATGAGTTCACAGAGCGTGCGCGGATCACATCCGAATGCTCGGTTTCGCCATCGCTGATGGTGCTGTTCCCAACAACGAGGGCCGAGGTTACGTCGTCCGCCGCGTGCTCAGGAGAGGTGCGCGCTATGCTCGCAAGTACCTGAATGCCGAGATCGGAACCTTCTTCTCTCGCGTCCTGCCCACCCTGATCGATGAGATGGGCCAGCAGTTCCCCGAGCTCGTCAAGAAGCAGTACGACATCAAGGAGGTGAGCAAGATGATAGAGACGAATGCGGCAATGGCAACTAACGCAATCAGATCCTTGACGAGGAAGAGGAGGCTTTTGCCAAGACTCTCGACCGTGGCGAGGCGCAATTCCAGAAGTTCGCTGGCGCTGCGGAAAAGAAGGGCCTCAAGAAGCTGTCTGGCGCTGAGGTTTGGAAGCTCTACGATACGGTTTGTCACTCCCGCAAGAGCCAGAAGCACATTTCGCTAACCCCTGTAGTATGGTTTCCCTGTGGACCTCACCCAGCTCATGGCTGAGGAGCGCGGCCTCCAGATCGATGACGAAGAGGTCAAGGTTGCTCAAGAGAAGGCCCGCGAGGCCAGCAAGAGCGTCAAGTCTGCGATCGAGACGTTCCCCAAGCTGGATGTCCACGGCATCGCTGAGCTGGAGCAGCAGCACCAGATTGCGAGGACCAACGACGCCGACAAGTATGTCAAGGGCGACTCCAAGGGCAAGGTTCAGCTGATCTTCGACGGCAAGGGCTTCGTCAAGTCTACCAAAGATATCGCCGAGAACACTCCCATCAGCGTGATTCTCGACAAGACCAACTTTTACGCCGAAGCCGGTGGCCAGGTCGCTGATACGGGCCGACTCGTCATTGACGAGTCTGTTGAGTTCAAGGTTCTCGACGTCCAGAGCTACGGAGGCTACATCCTTCACCACGGCTACATCGAGTCTGGCACTCTTTCTTCCGGAGACGAGGTTATCTGCGAGTATGACGAGCTGCGCCGATCCCCTATCAGGAACAACCACACGGGCACTCACATTCTGAACCACGCCCTGCGCGAGGTGCTGGGCGAAGATGTCAATCAGAAGGGCTCCCTCGTCGACGACGGCAAGCTTCGCTTCGATTTCTCACACAAGAAGGGTGTCGAAATCCCGGAACTCAAGAAGATTGAGGAGCTCTCCAACGAGTACATCCGCAAGAACCAGAAGGTCTACGCCGAGGATGTCGAGCTGGAGAAGGCGCGCGAGATTGACACCCTTCGCGCCGTCTTTGGCGAGACCTACCCCAACCCGGTCCGCGTCGTGTCTGTTGGCGTGCCCGTCAAGGACCTTCTCGAGAACCCGAAGAAGCCCGAGTGGCGCAATATCAGCGTCGAGTTCTGCGGTGGCACCCACGTCGAGCAGACGGGCCACATCAAGGACCTCGTCATTGTGGAGGAGAGCGGTATCGCCAAGGGCATCCGCCGTATCATCGCCTTCACCGGCGATGCCGCGCACCAGGTTCAGCGCGAGGCTACCGAGCTGGCCAGGCAGCTCGACATTGTCGAGGCCCTCCCCTACAGCCCTGAGAAGGAGAAGGAGGTGAAGGAGGTGCAGCAGGCGCTCAGCAAGGCGACCATATCGACGCTGACCAAGGACGAGCTCAAGAAGAAGCTTGACAAGATGGTCAAGGCCATCACGGACGAGCAGAAGAAGCGCCAAAAGGCCGAGGCCAAGACGGCGCTGGACACTGTCCAGAAGTACTTTACCGAGAACCCTGACGCCAAGGCCTACGTCGGCCAGCTCCCCATCTCGGCCAACACGAAGGCGCTCACCGAGACGATCAAGCACTACTCGACCAAGGACAAGGAGCGTTCCGTGTACCTGTTTGGCGGCGGCAAGGAGGAGAACGCCGTGGTGCACGGTGTCTACGTTGGCACGGTATGTTTTCAGGCCCCGAGATACGGTATTGGAGCATGAAACTGACACATATCCGCAGCATCTCGCGTCCAAGGGCGTCACCGCCGAGGCGTGGGCCTCGACCGTCAGCGACATCGTCGGTGGCAAGTCGGGCGGCAAGGAGCCCACGCGCCAGGGCCAGGGCACGAAGCCCGAGGCGACGGACGACGGTGTCAAGGCTGCGACGAAGTGGCTGGAGGAGAAGCTGAAGCTGTAGTCGACAGTCTCATACCCCTTTGTGGAGGCGGATGAAATGAGTAGGAAGCAAGGGTGCATGTATGATTCAAAAATGCAAGATGAATGTGTGTGTTTTGGACCATGCGTGATGCATGAATGGCTGGTGATACATATTCTACGCGGTGATGAATGCCGTCGGAGGTTCACCTATTGTTTTACATCCTCTGAACGCCCCTGGTCGTACATGTACAGCGCGGGTATCTACCTGACTCGAAGCACTCTGACCAGAAGCACTCTGACCAGGAGCACTCCTGACTTGTTCTATGATTCTTCCAAAAAGACCAGCACAGCTGCTGCGGCTATACGGTCACCATGACGCTGGCGTTCTGGTAGTAGCTCAGCAGGGGGTTCTCGCCGCTGCGCGTCTCCGTGTCCTCGAGGTAGGCCCAGCGGCGCATAAAGTCGCCGTGGGACGAGACGCGCGTGAGCTTGCCCGTGATGACCTGGTACATGGCCTCGACGACGTTGAAGTCGGGGGAAAACATGATTTCGAAGTAGCCCTGGGGGCCCTGGGGCTTTTAGCTCGAAAAAAAAAAAGGGGAGGGGGGGGGGGGGGGGGGAGACGGAGTAAGAAGAACAGGGGGAGACGCACGAGAGGGGTCGTCACGGGCACGGTGCGGCGCTCGAAGCGCGTCTGGACGACGGGCGCATGTAGTCCATCGAAGGCGTCGGGCAGGGCGTGGAAGTCGCTCGTCAGACAGGCGGTGGGCGTGGAAGTACCTCTCGAGGACGTCGAGGTACTGCATGAGGCGCGTGGGTATGTACTCGGGGGCCGAGAGGTTGGGGGCCAGGGGCAGGCGGCTGCGGAGGTCGCGGGCGAGGCGGCTCGCCGGGTAGGGGGCCGGGTAGCGGCCGGCGGTGGCGGCGTGGCGGACGCGCAGGAAGCGGGCGGCGACGGGGTCGAGGCGGGTGTCATAGAACTCGTAAAAGTCGCCGTCGTCGTCGATGAGGACGCGGGCCTGCAGGGGCTCCTCGGTGCGCAGGTCGTAGCGCAGGCAGTCGTGGGCAAAGTTGTCAAAGACCTCGAGGGCCAGGAAGAAGCAGGGCGAGGGCACGCGCTCGTTCCAGTCGAAGATGGACTTGTTGATGATGTCGACCTTGTCGGCGTGGCCCGAGGCGCGCAGCAGGTTCTGGCCCTGGAGCGCGGCGAGGGAGGAGGAGATTTCGATTATCTTGTACTTTGTGCGGGCGTAGACCTGGGGGTCCATGTCGCGGATGTAGTCGAGAATGTTGAGCATCAGGGTGCCGCGGCCGGCGCCCATCTCGTAGATGATGAGGTCGTGGTAGGGGTAGGTGGTGAGGCGGTAGTTGGAGACGAGGTAGCGGGCGATGGCCTCGCCGTAGTAGGGTCGAAAGAGCTCCGTCGGCGTGTGCCACAGCGGGCGGTCGTCCTTGACGCCCTCCTTGTCGTCGAGGGCATCCTCAAACTCGGTGTAGCGGTGGCCCAGCTCCTTGTAGAAGGCCGGTTCGTGGCTAAAGGCGGGGAAGTCAAAGGGCTGGCCGGGGGAGAAGATGACGGCGTTTTTGGAGAAGTAACCGTAGTTGGGATTGTACAAGCTGTCTGCAGGGAAGCGTTGTCAGTTTGGGATGCTGGGCACACTCGGTCAGAGGACAGCCTCGACAGGACATACCGTCGACAAAGTCTCGCATGAGCATCTTGACCTTTCTTGGCCTCACGTCGCGCCCCTTCAGATCCTCGGCCGTGACGAGAGGGTAGGTCTCAAACTCCTCGGACCTGTCGGCCGGGAACAGCTGGGTCCTCTGCTGCCACCTGCTCTCGTTTGTCTTCTCGCCCTTGCCGAGGCCGGACTTGACGGCATATTGTCGTCGTTGGTGATGGTGCGGTTGACGGCAGATGTGGTTCGCTGCAGGTCGAAGCCGGGCGGACAATCGTTGTCTGGACTGGCAGGCGGGATGGCGAAAGAGATCCCTAAAGAGGCGGGTGACGATTGGTGAGTCCATGACGGGGGTGCTGGGTCAGCCTGGCGTGGCTGTTGACTCGGGGGAAGCTGCCAGACTTGGGGTATGGTGATCTTTGTCGCTGTATCCAGTATCAACATCAAATGCCCATTTCCAATGCATTGGCTTTGATCGTGGCCCGAGCTCCCCGTGACGGGCCAGACGTTAATCCGGCAGGGGTATCGTTAGGGCCAGCACAGCAGTCTGAGCGCTGAACTGAGCACTGCACTGGGCGCTGGACGCTGGCGCTGGACGCTGAACGCTCGACGCTGCAGGCACGTGGATCGGGTCCCTGGATGACATGACCCCGTAGCGCCTTCTGTGTCTGGCCTCGAGAGTCATTGGAAAGCCTCAGCTCGCCGCATCTGTCTGACGACCTCCTTCACCACATCTTCGTATCATTCACCACTCATGACACCACCATCACCTCGAGCCCTCATCGAGACGTGTCACTGACGAGAGGGGCCATTGACGAGGTATGGATCTCAGCAGCTGAAGAGCCATGTCGCTAAGTAACCACCCCAAAGCCTATGGCTCAGCCGCCATTGTCGTCGCCTTTTCGGCAGGCATCCTGGTGACACTCGGCTTCAAGGACTTCTACCCCGACCTCGAGCGTCGCTATCAGCGCCACCGCCGCGCCGTCCGCCGTCGCAACACCAACTCTTCGACCTCCAAGGATGAGGCCTCGCGCCGCGGCTCCGTCTTCTGGGGCCCGCCCGTCCAGCTAGAGGACCACGAAGGGTCTGATGTCGCCGTGTCTGACGACTTGGCCGCCACCTCGCAGCCGCCGCCCATCGCCGACGGCATCGAGGGCGCCATCGGCAACACGCCGCTCATCAACATCAAGTCGCTGAGCGAGGCCACGGGCCGCGTCATCCTCGCCAAGGCCGAGTTCCTCAACGGCGCCGGCCAGTCACCCAAGGACCGCGTCGCCCTGTCCATGATCCGCACCGCCGAGGAGGCAGGCCTGCTGGTGCCCGGCCGCGGCGACACCATCTACGAGGGCACCGTCGGCAGCACGGGCATCGCCCTGACCACCCTCGCCCGCGCCCGCGGCTACCGCTGCCACATCTGCATGCCCGACGACATGGCCGTCGAGAAGAGCGACCTGCTGCACCGCCTCGGCGCCACCGTCGAGCGCGTCGCCGTCGCCCCCATCACGAGCCCCGCCCACTTTGTCAACCGCGCGCGCCGCCTCGCCGCCGCCCA
>NW_009276916.1:392346-398693 GCF_000150675.1 Verticillium dahliae VdLs.17 | reverse complement strand
TCCATGATCACCCAGCACACTGTGAGCAGACTTCTTGGAAAGGGATTGGATCTCATCAGCCACGACGCCCGGCTAATGTAATGGCTGGTTGAGATGAATGACGGTATGCAACCTGCTCACCAGGCAGTCGCACTAAGATCCCTGTCATCCAATGATGCTCGTCTCACGAGCGACCGATTGGCTCACCGAAGCCCGTCGAGCATTGGTGGCAGCAGTCTGGCCGTTTCAGCTGCATCTCATAAATATCGGGCTCACAGAATGCAGGAGCTGAGGACAGCCTGCTTTCTTACCCCCGCCCAAATTCATTTCAGCATCCACCATTCTTTCTCACACCACGCAAGCCATGAGTCCATCATCGTCTGTGTCAGGGTCATCCGGAGAGGAGTCATGCGATGAGGACTTGTCTGTCATTGAGCGCCTTGCCGATGCAATTGGTATCGAAGAAGATGTGAGGTTCTCTCCAGATGAGAGAGCATTGCTCGTCAAAGAATTGTATGAGGGGCCGAGGAAGTGCCAGTGGTTCGGGGGAGGAGCAACGGGGAGCATTAGGGGAGCATTTGGCGGGGGAAAGAACAGAGAGCGGGTGGGTGTGCCCTGTGATCGACAGAGGGGGTGCCCTTAGGTGCGAGGAAGGAGCTACGTGAGTATAGAGGTAAGTACATACTGCCTGAGCAAGGCAGAAGGGCACCAGGTCACCTGCCCTGCGTGCCTGTCACCTCTGGACCCTGCCAGGGGCGAGAGCCCATCTCCCCACGTCCCAAGACCGCTCAAGACCCCCCTTAAGACCCCCCCACAGTACCTATGACGCCAGAGCCGTTGCAGCTCAACAACATTTACCATCTCCATCTCCAACCTCGCTCTCAAGCCTTAGTCGACGCTTGACTCGATTCACATCTCTCGGTGCTCCGGCTCCTGCTTCTGCCTGGCTCACCAACATCCAATACATCTTGACGACAACCACATGAGTCACAGCCAAGCTCGACCTTGACCTATTACTTCCTACCCAGACAGGCATACAACACTTCATATCGTTGTTGTTGCACTTCCATCGATTCGCCACCACACCAAGACATATATACACGCTCCCCTCAACTCCTGCCGCACCTCTCTTAACTCTTGCCGCACCGCATCTCTCCTCCTCAGTACCCCTTTTCACAGAGGCTTCCGACAGGCTATTAGCCGCCGACCCAGCCATGCCCTTGAGGCGAGAGCCCTCTCGGGAGCACGAGCTGCCTGTTGGAAGCTCCTGGCGCATGGTCGAAGGCGGCGAGAACGACAGCTTCGACACGTCCATCGTCCCCGAGCTTGACTTTGAAGACGACATTCCCCTGTCGAGCGGGCCCTCCCAAGGCAACTTCAGCCTCGCCTCCCAAGACAGCGCCCACAGCATCAGCGACTTCGTCGACAGGGCCGACGACGAGCGCGTCATCCTGCGCACGCCCTTTCGCCCTTCGATCCCCACGACGCGCCAGCCATCTGACGATGTTCACCGCACGCCTGAACCCGAGTTTTACATGCCTTCCATCCACATGGAGAGTCCGAGCCAAGGCCGCAGCAGCAGCGGCCGCTCTTCGAGGACAATCCGGCCCACCATGGACGAGAAGGAGAGGATCGCCATGCGCCTGAGGAATCAGAGGCAGCAGTCGGGCTACGGCAGCCTCCTGCGGAAACGTAACAACAACAGCAGCAGCAACGATGCGAAATTCGGTGGAAGAGAGGCCCAGCGCCAGCCAACAGACCGCCAACAGCAGACGGTCGGTCGCCGCGTCATGGACTCGGCGCCGCACGCCCTCCTCGACGTGCTCGCCTGGGTAGCGGACATTGTCGGCATGGCGCTGCGCATGCTCAAACTTCCCCTGGCCATGATATTCGCCGTCTGGCTCATGATCGGCGCCACCATCATCCTGCGCAACATGGTCACCCAGTCCATCACGACGTCGCTCTCGCCCATCTGCAAGATTCCCGGCGTCGGCGCCCTCAGCCTGCCCTTCTGCCCGCAGTTTGGCGTCACGCCCGCCGGCTCCGACGAGCAGCTGTCGGCGCCGGGCGGCCAGAGCGTCGAATTTGACGACCTCATGAACGTCCAGGCGAGCTTCGAGCAGGTACTCGAGCGCAGCGCCGACGGCGTCTCGCTGCCCATGGAGATGAAGCGCTCCGAGTCGTCGATCCGCGATCTGCGCACCATGGTCCGCTACTCGGAGCTGCCGGCGCGCGACGAACTCGTCTTCCACTTTGACGAGTACATTGCCACTGCGCGCCAGACGGCCTCTGACCTGCAAAAGTTCAACACGCACGTCGGCTCGGCCGTCGACTCGGTCATTTCCATCAACCACTGGACGTCGCGCTATCTCGACGCCCTCGACGCATCCACGGCCGCCGCCGACGCCGACAGTGCCGGCACCGGCCTCGCCGTCTGGACCTCCTGGCTCTTCGCCCCCTTCCAGCCCGCCACGGTACCCTTTGATGAGCGCGCCCTCCTCGACAAGTACATTGAGCACACGGCCCTCGTGTCCGACCGCATCGCCGGCCTCCTCGTCGAAGCCCAGGCCGTGCTCCGCCTCCTCACAAGGGCCGAGGATCACCTCTCGCTCATCTACGACGTTGTCACGCGCTCGCACCGCTCCGTCCGCGACTCCCGCGACGACGTCCTCTGGACCCTGTGGTCCCTCGTCGGCGCCAACAACCGCCGCATCAGCGACCTCAACGGCCAGCTGCGCCTCCTGCGCGCCGTCGACACGCAGCGCTCCCAGGCCGTCTCCCAGGTCTCGGCCCTTGTCGTCGAGCTCGAGAAGATTGAAGCCGGCCTCGGCGACCTGCGCGACCGCGTCGCCGAGCCCGGCCTCGCCCGCTCCGCCATTGGACCCGGCCCCGGTCTGGGCGACCGCGGCGCCATACCCCTAAGCGTCCACATTGAGACCATCGACCGCGGCGTCGACCGTCTCGAGCAGGCGAGGCGGCGCATCCGGGATGCCGAGGATGACAAGGTCAGGGAGGCGCTCGCGAGGGGCGGTGTCAAGGACGAGGCGAGGGCCATCGATGCGTGACCGTGACGTGCGCCTTTCATAATGATCATGACAAAAGCCTTTCCTACATGGCATCAGACGAAATTTAAACTTTATGATTTTTTTTTTTTTATCCACATTTATACATCTCAGTATACCCAGGCGAGCTTTTGTATATAGGACAAGCAAAGAAACAAGGCCGAACGTTAAAAGACATTGTGAAGCCTTTAGTATAACCACTCGTTGTCCATGTTGATGTGTGCGATGATATGAATGACCAAGTCAGGACCGGTCACTTCTTCCCACTACTTTCCAACACGATCCAACACCGCTCAAGGCAATCAAGTAGGCCATCATGAAAGTCGTAAACTCAGACACACGCGGCCAGTCATTAAACAGTGATTCATATGCAGCTACGGCTTACTCACAGGCACGATCCATCTGACACCTATTTTTCAGTTGCAAAATACAACCTCCCAACCTGCAATGTTTGATGCCTTTCCTCGCCCGGTGCCAGGGTATATATTCCATCCAACGATACTCCATGAAACCAGCCCTAGATGCCCATGTGCCGCTTCCAGCTGCTACGGCCTCGCGCCTTTCGCCCTTCTGGGCAGCCCGTGCATCATATCGCAGGGGGCCAAGGGACTGGTTTGCTGTACTGTCCCGTCCTGTTGCTGCTATGAACAATGCGTCAAATATAGCAACCCTCCAAACGCCGTGTCCATGCCAGCGCTCGCATCAAAAAGAACATGCGCCAAATCAGTCAGGCCTCGTCTAGGTAAATCCTGGGAACACCTTGGTAAACGCCTTTCGCCCTACTTCAAGTCAGCTCAAGTTGCATTCGTGGCAGTCGCAAAATCAACTTACACACAGGACGCCGCCCGTCGGGGTCATCCAGAGGCGTGCCAGCTAGTGTGCGCATGCGCTGACGCGCCAGAGCCGACGGACTCTTTCGACCCTCGACTTGCCGGGGCTCGAGTGGCGGCTCCCCAGGTTGAGGCGCCTGCAGCCGTAAGTCGCGTGGCTTCTTCCGACGCTTCGCTTTCCGTGATGAGTGGTGCGCTGCAGCGGCCGGCTGCGGGGTCTGTAGTGTCGAGTGATGGGCTTGACCATCGCCTTGCGGGTCGACCGAATCTTCCGCAGGTTCTTCCTGCGTTGTCTCCAGTGTCCGCTGCGTGGACGGCGGTTGTTGTGCCGCGTCCGCCGGCGATGAGGGTGGCCTGAGTGCCACGTCCGATTTGCTCGGGCTGACCGGTGTCAAAGGAACTCCAGCCCCTCCTGGTAATGGTTGATGTTGATCTCTGCGCCGCAACCATTTTCCCCATCTTCCATGCTTTTCCTCGCCGCCCTCATCGTCCGAGTCATCCAAAACCACGCGCGAGCGCAGTCGTCGAATGGCACGCTCGCGCCGCACCATGGCGTTCGAAATCTTCGGGCAGTATCCGCGTGGTAGCATGTTCTTCTTGCAGATGGGACATAATGAGCTGTTGATGGCTAAAAATTCGTCTATGCACTCAGGGTGGAAAATGTGTCCACAGGGTAGCTCGCGAATGACGGACACACGGTCCTCGTACTGCTCCAGGCAGATGTGGCATTGTGGTTGGTAGTTGGTGGCGATGGTGTTCGCAGAGCTTGTTAGGCTAGATCGTCGAGTGCGCGAGCTCGACATGACATCGGAGATGGCTCGTTGGTCGGTTCGAACGCTTCGTGGTGATCGCAGAGACCGGGTCGCCAGGGGTGTGGAGGGCGCGCTGGCGACTTCTGGCTGATAGCTGTACGTAAAGAGGGGGAACTCTCGAATATGAGCAGGTGGCACCGCCATTCGCTTGATACCCATTGCCTCTAGGTCAACCTCTCTGCTGATGACGCGGCGCCGCAACGAGGCCCGCCTTTGTCGTTGCACGAGATGCATGGTGACGGAGACGCATGCGATGATGAAGAGCAGGGCGCCTACGACGATCAAGATCCAGGTCCACATGGCTGGCAGATTCTGTTGGTCGGTTATCGTCAACTCTGTCCATACTCGTATATAATCTCGAGGGTTCGGGTCGTGCTCGGCTTGGACTTCTTCGGCAAAGGGTATCGTGGAGGGGTCTCCAGAGTATAAGCTGAGCTGTTTCATCATCTTTGAGCCTTCCGAGCCCGGGACTGCGAAGACGGGAAAGTGATTCTGGGAATGCCAGGCCCCACCATCTTCGAGATCCCATATCGGAGAGTTGACGCCTTGAGGTTCTCTGGTGGAATTGTTGGGGCGGTAGAATATGAACGCCCGAATGGGATCAAGGCGAGCAGCGGCTAGGTATGCCTTGGTGCATGTAGAGTTAAACCATGGCGCAAGTGCAATGAGGTTGTACATGGGCGGGGGCAGCTGTTCTCGCGTGGTGACATTGCGCGGGATCAGATCGTATTGCTGTTCGAAGCATGGGTTCGCTTCCGAAATCTCCGGGACGTAGAGGAGGCCGCGGATGATGCCATTTCGGGTCTGCAAGTTGGTGCGGGTCAGGGTAGTTAGGTTTGTTCTCAACGTATCGACATATCCAAGGGTATCCTGCGACATCTGGCGTTAGACATTCTGGCTGACAAGGGCGGAAAGTAGAAAGGCGATCGTACATTGAAGGTCGTGATGTTCCGGATGATTGTGCTCGGCACGGTGTTGGCGCCGCTCCATACAGGGTTGCTGAAGAGTAGCCTGCAATAGTCAAGTCAGTTGTTGAAACGCCGCAAGAGGCCAGCGCACTGGTTGGTTGGGATGGAGGCCGGCGTCGTTGTCTATTGTCGGCAAGGGTCGCAGGGCGAGAATGGCCGACCGTACGAAGGAAGGCTGGGAGAACTTACACTCGATTGTAAATCTGATCGAGCGCTGTGAGACGTCAGTGTCGGGAGCCAAGCCAAGGGGAACTCGTGGTACAAAGCGGTCGGGAGGAGAAAGCCGTGTGGAGGCGATGGTTGGTGATGGGGACGGAGGCGTCGTCAATTGGGGAGTGTCGCTGATGAGGCCTCGTTTGACTGAATGGAATGACAGGCTGAGGAAGAGAGAGGTCGTTCTTACACATGCTGCGCTCACGTCGCCGAGCATTGGACTGGATACATGGAACCCAACCGCTGAAGGAGTGTTGACGATGGCGGCGGAGTGGGTTGGTGTACGAATAGGCAACGGTTGGAGAAGGGAAGAAGAGGCAGCAGGAATGCGCGCCAAGCAAGTGTTAAGGCAAGTCGAAGGGGGAAGTGGAAGCGCTGTTCGATATCGGAGTCGAACCCACCTCGGACAGAAGAGGGGGGGTGGTAGCTGTTGGAGTTTGCTGTCGCTGCTGCTGGCTGGTCGTGGATGACGGAAATGAGATG
>NW_009276916.1:381328-391581 GCF_000150675.1 Verticillium dahliae VdLs.17 | reverse complement strand
GGGCCTGGTACTGACTTGACTGGAAAGGCAAGGAAGGGCTTTTTAGGCCAGGCGGCTAGGCGGAAGGGGGCCTCACTTGGTGCTGCCACCTGCGACCACACCCCCCTCGCCCACTAGTGGCCCCCTCGAGCGCGAATGGGATCGAAGCCAGGCCATGTTCCCCCCATGTCTCGAATGCGCCATGCGACGCGTGTCTCGAGACTTGGGAGATACATCGGACAAATCTACCTACCAGTACCCGCCTGAGGAGGTACCTGAGGTGCCACAAGGTTCGCGGCCCTCTGCCCTGCTCGTCTTGTCTCCTCTCTACCTTACGAAGCTTTCCCTCCAATATCCCCAAACTTGCATGCTGCCTTGGTCGACTTGATAAGGGAACGAAAGCCTGCGCGATGCATGCTGCGTCTGCAACTTGCTCCCTCAATGTCTAACGGCAGGAAAGACATCACCGTGGTGCAGAATCTACGTCTGACTCGGCTCACACACCCATGATGAATACGTACAATCACAGCGTTTGCAGCGTCCATCACACACCCCTGGCTTGCCTGCCGACAGGCAGCCTGCACATCCCCTCGTCAGATTGATGCAGCTTCGCAGACCCTCAGCGACCCAACAGTCACCGATGATTCGCTTGCACAAAGTCGAAAGGTCGACTGGGCCATGTCGCTGGCATTGGCTGCCAAGTCGAGGGCGCAAAAGCTTGTCTGTGGCTCCACCGCCTTACAGGCCCGGATCTGAGCGCCGCCTCGTTGTCTGCCGCCGCCATTCGCAGGCATACTTACATGTACCAGTCAGTACCACAGCCCTGACGCCTGGCGTGTGACGAGGGACGAGGGACGACACGATCTGCTGCTGGGCCTGCGAAGGCCTGCCAACGCGGCCCAATCGCTGCTGCTGCACGGTTAGCTTCCGACAGAGCCGTTATATCCGTAGTGCGGCCCTGTCGGATAACGGCACAAAAGCAAGCAACGTCGACCCATGGCGCTTGATCCTTCTGGTAAGCACGTACCTACACTGCAGTCCTAGCGCCAAGTCACACTTCTCGGTGACACTTTGCTGCCGTCGGGGGAGCCTGGAGGGCAGCCAGAAGAACAGGCCGGTAGGAGGCACAAGACACGGCCCTGGATTTCCTGACATCGCTGGACGACGAGGCCCGACCGACTGGACAACCACCGCGGCGCACTTGTCCGGCTTTTGTGCACTGTTGTTCACCAAGTTGGGAACCCCTCTTTTGCCTGGCTCCCTTGCGCCCAATCCAAAGATGGCTCGACCTCTCTACGTCATGCCATACCGGGCGGTCGACGACCTACGAGCTAGCCAATGGTTCAGCTGTTTGCGCTCTCTGGGTCCCGATGAGCGGGTCCACCTTCGAGCTCGACAACGACGCCGACACCGAGACGCTCCAGACTTCGAGGGCCAAGGAAGGCTGAGGCAGGGCCCAGCCCATTCTTTCAGTCATGTCGATGCCTGGCTAGCAGAGCTTCCATTGAAGTGGTAACGGCTCCATTACGGTCCGCTGGTCTTGGCCGTCCTCCGCAGCGGATCTCATTGGGCTTGCGTTGCGGTGTATTGTAGCGTGGGGATAAAACACGACCTGGCAGAGGTCGCGCCATGAATGGCGTTGCGCCCTCGGACTGCACCTTGCCCGTCTTTCGTTAGAGACGTTCAGCTACAGCTACTTTGGGTTGCCCCTGGATGGTGCACGTGGTGTGGCTCGTGGCCATGTTTTTTGCTTATATCGACGTCAAAATTGACTTTACCGGATCGTGATACACCTTTCCCCGGCCACCTAATACTGTGAGCCAAGCGCTGCAGCGTATACGGATTTTTACATCATGAGTAGCATTCCTGGGGCAGCCTCTGGCTACGTTCTTTAGACGACTAATGCTTGAGCAGTTCTTCGAAAGTGAAAACATCTATGAAAGATCAAGTTCAAAACTATTGATTTATGAGGCTCGTAAGATTTATGAGGCTCGTGATGATGACTTGTCAACGCGGCCCAGATGGACATTACGCAGCCTTATGCGCGGGCTTCATGGTACTGGTCAGATTCAAGGCTATATAGTTGTTATCCTTGAATGGCACCAAATCGGTTGCTCGAGGACATGAGGCCTGTTGACATATCTGACCACCCTCGCAAGCCGGCCATCGTGCTCGATTCCTAGCCCTCAAGGGCGACTAGTCGCCAAGACGTCTGATTCCGGCAACCAGGCAGTACAAGACAGAGGACCGTTCCGTCTGGTCTAGATGTACTGAAAACTTGATGGTGCGTAGATTGCCCTAAGTGTTGCTGGCTGGCAACGCCTTCACCACTGTCGAAGCCTCATTCCAGGTCCCACCATCATTTGAACATGGCATTGTCCTGCCTCTCACACCCGCTGCGAGACGTGAGGGCCGCAGGGCACGAGACCTGCCGGAAGTTCACTTGGGGGTTGTCCGCGTTGAGCAACCAGTCGAAGCGCCAGTAGCACCCACTCTTGAGCGCCTCCGGGAAGGCGTCGCACTCGGCGCGGCTGCGGATGCCGCCGTACTGGTCGCCCCAGCCGTTGGGCGGCGCGTTGTACTGCGCCGTACAGGCGTTGTATATGCCGACTCCGCCGCCAGGGATCTGTTGTCTCTGGTCAGCGCTGTGACTTGCACTCCCGATTCCTGCCGTGATCCAGGGGGGTTTGAACGAGGGGTTGAGGAGGGACACGGAAAGCGATGCCCGGTATGCCGAATGTTGACGTCGCTCCGGAACGCAGCCAACGTCCTCCGATTTGGGTCCCCACCCTCCGGGACGGGCTCCGCTCCGAACACTCGGCCGCAGAGTACAAAACGCCCCCCCAACAAGAAACTCACCGCAAGGTCAAAGTGGTTCGAGCCGAGGTCGGCCCCCGTGTTCGTCGCCTGCACAACCATCTTCTTCCCAGCCACCGGCCCGCTCGTGAACGTGAGCTCGTAGCACGCGCAGCACCACGACGCCTCGTCGCCGCCCGCCACGCGCACGGCCGCCCACCCGTACGCGAGGTCCGCCGACACGGCCCACGGCGACTGCCCGCTGCACATGTAGGACGTGCCGCCGGCCTCGCAGCCCGAGCGCGCGTTGGCGTCGCCGAGCGGCCGGTCGTTGATGTCGCAGGTCGTGACCGGCCCGCTCGAGAGGGCCGCCTTGCCGGGCCAGGCGCACGAGGGCTTGCAGCAGTCCCAGTAGCGGGTTGTGCTGCCGCTGCCGGAGGCCTGGGCTGCTGTAGGCGTCAGGTGGAGGGCGAGGGGGAGGAGATGGGTCAGGAGGTTGGCGTGCATTGTGGCGAGGTGGTCAAGACTTGTCGTAATGGGAATGAAAGCGGTATGCGAGGAGTTATCTTGAACTACAAAGCTAGGTCGAGGTGTCTGCGTGTCAACAGTGTTTGCCATCATCGCAGGATGTCCCCCTTTTATACCACCTTCACAATGTCCTGATGCACTGATGAAGTCTGGTTCGACAAGACGAGAATCCCGGTTCCCTCTAAATTAACTTGCTCTCGGCCCAATCCTCAACCGCGATGAACCCACGCCAGCACACCTCCCGCCCAAGCCGCCATCCCGAGCGACACCAGCGCGGGCTGGCTCTCAGGTAGAGAGCTCGTGACGAGCACTGCACAGGAACCAACTCTCACGAACCTCCAGGCCGAGACATGACCAGCCCAAGAGGGAAACAAACACGGAGCAGGCTCCGAGCCATCGATTCATGGCCAGGTACGTGGCCACGGGTCCTTGTCAACGCCCCTGCTCGCCCCCCGCAATCTGTCCGGCGGGTGCCGTGACGCGCGAGGGGAGAGGGGAGCCGCCATTGTGGCTGCATCGGGACAGTGATCGGCAGACTGGCGGTTCGAAATTAAGTGGTGAGCCCAGACGGGCGGGAGGAGGGGCGCTGCGAGACTCTCTGGACGGCCGAGGCATGCGCGGGGGATAGTGTGATACCGTGGGTCCGGGGCCGGCGATGTGGTGTTCTAAGCTTCACCTGTACCATGGGCGATCGGTTTCTGCCTTCCTCTTTGAACGCGACGATGCCTCACTAGATCGTGGCCATGCTGATGTCCGCCCGACATACCTCCGGGACCGCGGCGTGCTACCGGCCGCTAGGGCCGAACATTCAGGTCCAAGCTCGACCTTGCCGTCCGTTAGTTACCACGAGCCGAGCAAGCTCCAAAGCATGTGACAATAGATCAAACCATGATATTTCTACTTCTTTTCGTCATTATTGAACATCTCATCATCATCCCGCGTTCCTCATTTCACCACCGTCATCCTCAACGCCTGCCGCCACGGCTGCCACCCCCTACCAGCGGCGCTCCTGGCTGTGGTTACGGCTTCGGTTGCGTTCCTGGCTGCGGTTGCGCTCCCGGCTGCGGTTACGTTCGCCGCTGCGGTTGCGCCCGTGCCCACCACCATAGCTCTCTTCCTGACGGCCGCCATAGCTCTCTTCTTGGCGTCCTCCGTAACCACCGCCACCGCCGTAGCTGCTCTGCTCCTCACGACCACCGTATCCAGAGCTCTCCTGACGACCACCGTAGCTGCTGTGCTCCTCACGCCCACCGTATCCAGAGCTCTCCTGACGACCACCGTAGCTGCTCTCCTGGCGACCTCCGTAGCTGCTCTGCTCTTCACGGCCACCATATCCAGAACTCTGCTGACGGCCACCGTAGCTGCTCTGCTCCTCACGCCCGCCGTGGCTGCTCTCTTGACGGCTACCATAGCTGCTCTCCTGGCGGCTGCCGTAGCTGCTCTCTTGCTGACGACCACCGTAGCCAGAGCTCTCCTCACGACCGCCGTAGCTGCTCTCCTGCTGACGGCCACCGTAGCCAGAGCTCTCCTCACGACCACCATAGCTGCTCTGCTCCTGGCGACCACCATAACCAGAGCTCTCCTGACGTCCGCCGTAGCTGCTCTGCTCCTGGCGACCTCCATACCCAGAGCTTTCCTGGCGTCCGCCGTAGCTGCTCTGCTCTTGGCGGCCTCCATAACTGCTCTCCTCCTGACGACCACCGTAGCCCGAAGAACTGCCCTGGTACTCGTGGCGCTCGGTGCGCTGCTCGTAACCGCCGCTCTGCGATGGCCGCGTCTCAGTCTTCTCCTCGTAGCCGTGGCCGCTTGTGCGCCCGCCAGACTGTTCTTCCTGCTCGTACTTCTTGTACTCGGTACGGCGACCACCGTCAGGATACTGGGTCTCCGTCTTTTGCGCCTGAGCATACTTGTTGCCAGAATGGCCGTACTCGGTCTGGGTCTGGGTGTACGAGCCATCGTTGTTCTTATGGCTAGAAGAAGTCTTCTCCTTCTCGTCGTTGCCAAAGACCTCTCCGAAGATAGACGAAGCGGCGCCGAGCAAACCTCCTGCGCCAGAGCTCTGCTTCTCCTCCTTCCGCTCAGGCTGCTTGTACGAGGGTACCTTGACGCCAGTCGTCTGCTCAATGATGCCAGAAATGGCACCGGTAGCACCCGTGATGATGGCGCCGGCCGCCTTGTCGGCAACCTTGTCTTCCCACGTTTCGGGCTTGCCGCCGAATTGCTTGTGCATCTGGAGCTTGCCGTTGCAACCGTGGCCGTGACCGGTGTCGTGAACACCGGGCTTGTGGTTCTCATTGTTCTTCACGCCATCACGGCTCAGCTTGCGGCGGTAATCGTCTTGGCCCTGGCGGCCAAGGCTCTCCCACCACTTCTCAATGGAGCCAAATATGACCTTTCTGCCCTCGCTGATGCCGTCGTTGCCCTGGTCACGCTGAGCGGGGTGGTGGAAAACACCATAAATGATGCGGGTCAGGGTCTGGTTGACATCGATGTTCTCGTCATCAATGGCAGACATGATCTGGGGAACAACCCAACCAATCATTTCAGAGGCGGTGCGACCAGCGGGCTCGTTCAGAAGCTGTAGACATTAGTCAACCATACTATGGTTTTGTGCTGCGGTCGGCAAGAGGCTGTGTGCTTACGTTGGTGAAGTGGTCCTTGGAGAGCATGGAGTGAGTGGGGTCGGAAGACCGGTTGTCGTTGAAGACAATGTGCTGCTCACGCTCGCTGCTCTCCA
The DNA here is from genome assembly GCF_000150675.1 of Verticillium dahliae VdLs.17. Lineage (NCBI taxonomy): Eukaryota > Fungi > Ascomycota > Sordariomycetes > Glomerellales > Plectosphaerellaceae > Verticillium > Verticillium dahliae. Next base: position 385,541 of record NW_009276916.1, on the reverse strand, counting down.
CAATCTCCTGCGACCCAGTCTTCATCTCGTTCTGGATCTGATGAATGACAGGCAGAATGAACGGCGCAAGGTTCGTGTACACGAACTTGGTCATCTGCTCCTCCAGCTGCTCGAGAATCTTGGGAAGAACGGGGATCTTCTCAAACTTTTCCGAAATGTTCTGCATGATGTCATCGTGGAACTCAAGCAGAGGCATGATCTGCTTGAAAATGTCCTGGACGTAGCGAGTGAACTCCTCGGGGTCGCGGGGCGATACCTCCATGTTCTGCATCTGAGACGAGTTGCAGTTCTGTTGGATCTCGTCAACCCGGTCGCTCTGGTGCTTTCCTCCAAAGATGCCGTCAGGAATCATGTCAAGGAGGTTGCGGAGCATGCTAGTATCGTTGTTCTTGTTCTCCTGCAGAGTGTTCTCGAGCTCCTGGAGCTCGTTCTGCTTCAGCTTGTCCGTAACTAGAAGCTGTCAGCTTGTGATCATGGAACCCATCGCGCCGAGGTTGCCTCATACCTTCGCCCGTGACAGAGTGAAGAAAGTCGACACCACCGAAGGTGCCGGTGACGAGAGGAAAGACTTGATCGCGAGCACCCTGAAGTCTGATACCGGTATCGCGACCAACGTGGGCGAAGATGTCGCGCTCGCCCTTCTCAATCAGGGCAAGCTCGATGTAGTTGCTGTGGGCGAAAAAGTCTTCGAGGCAGTGAAGACCGGTTCCCAAAAGACGCAGAGCCTCAAAGAGATCCTCCTCCCGCTGGTTGCGGCCGTATTTGCGACCGAGCTCAATGCAGTTGCCCAGAAGGTCGCGAAGAAGCTTGGCAGAAGTCATAATGCCAGCCTTCTCATTCGCAATGTAGTTCTTCATGCCAGTCTCGGGGTCGACGGCCAGCTCGACGCCCTCATCAACGGGACCACGAAGTCGACGGTCATATCGTCTAGCATCCTCGTTATCGGCATAGTTCTTGGGGTTATCGATGTGCTCCTCAGGGCGGTAGCAGCCGAGCCTGTCAGCCGTCACCTGGAACTCCTTCGAGCCATAGCCAAAGGTGAGGAAACCCAGCACGCAGAGAACGAGACGGATGGCCTCAGCAGAGACGGACTTGACAGTGCCGACGTCGACGGCCTGCGAGTAGTCTCGCAGCCAGTTGCCAAAGTAGACGCGCGAGACCATCAGCTTGCTGAAGTTCTTGCCCTTCAGAGCGCGGGCCATAGCAATGTTGAGGAGAGCATCTTCAATGTCACCGTGGCGCCCTGTTCAACATTGATTAGCCCGGATTGAGTACTCGACCGGGCCCCAGAACAGGATGGGAGCAGAAGGAAGAAACGCACAGTTGACGCCTTCGACTTTGGACAAGCTGGCAATGTTACCAGCGCCAAAGGCCAAGGTCGGCTGGGCGAGGCAGACCAGGACGATCAGCCCAACCCATAGGAAGGAAGACGAGGATGTGATCATGACGGCGTTGTATCCTGCTTGATTCTTCGTCCGACTGTCCGACTGTAATTGTATTCGTAACGATATTGGTGTTGGTGACGGAGATGGGGGGCCAAGGTATCAAAATGGAAACTGAGAGGCCCGTGAAAGATGTTGACAAGAAGGTGGGAAAGGCAGAAACGGAGGAGCGGGGTGGAATATAACCAAGGAAAGGACAGAGGAAGAAGGGAAGGAGGGGCTTCGGCGTTTGGCTTCAGGGCTTGGGGCTAACAGGTCTGGATCCTGGTATCAGATGCCAAACAGAAGCAAGCTGATGGTGGGTGCGTTGCGTGGTGAACCGAACGGGAAACAGCAGCATGCCGTACGAGCTGATGGCCAGCGTCGAGACGCTGGTCCTGGGCCTATGGCATCATACCCTTCGACTGGCGCCCAGGAAGAGCAGGAAGCTTGCCTGCAACCCCGCCACTCGCACACTCATCGTTGGAGGGTTTGGAAGGGTTTGGAGGGGTCGGTGGAGGGTCGAAGGAGGGATGAGGGGTGGTGGATGCCGAGCAGGGGTCGAAGAGGGGGCCAAGCTCGGTACATGGCGACTGGCCGAGAGTGCCACACAAATCGCTCGTACCTTCAGCTTTCCATGGTCTGCACCGCCTCTTGGACCAGGGTCTGTGACAAGCTCATCCAAGTCCAAGGAGGGGGTAGGGGTAGGTGGGGGGGAACGCCGCGAGGGCAAGGAGGGCTTCGAATGCCGATCGACACGCTTGGATAGAGGCGATAAGCACATCGCTGCGGGCGCGTATCGACGAGCTGCCCATGCCCAAGTAGCCACCTGCAACGTCGTGAAGCCAGGCAAGCCAGGCAAGACCAGGATGCTGTGCATGCGCGAAAGCCTCGGTAGCCTTGGGAATGGAGAGATTTGCATGATTCGATCAATTCCTGCATCGTGCGAGAATCGCCATTCTCGATATTCTTTATCGCTTTGGATGACGAGGAGACTCGAAGCTTGGGAGCTGCGGGACAAGCTGGTGTCTCGGAACACAAGAACGTTGCAGGCGGCAATCAGTGGTGGACGATCGAAAAGGTGGGTGGGCGGTTGGTGACCAAAGACGTTTCAGTACGAAAGCTTCGTTTATGCTGGAGCTTCAGCAGACCCCATCACTGTCCATTTGCTCCGCTACTCGGCGGTGCCTTCCTGGGACCTGGTGCACTTGAAGTCGCTTGTGGCCAGCCAGCACAAGTGACAATGTCCCAGTCCAGCGTAGTCCAGCGTAGGCCTGCTGGGCAAGGCACTCGCTGAGTTTCGTGTCGTAAGTAATCCGCAGCGATCAGCGGCCAACGAGTGAGTGGCTTGTGTGCCTTGTTCATGTCCTACTTCACGTGCGACGGAACTGCTTGCGACACTGCGGGACACATGTGCAGAACCGACAATGTTACCGTCCCCCGCATGGCGCGTCTGAGCATATGGTCATAGTCATTGTGGAAAATGCGTGCGCCAGTCTGTGTATTTCGCACATGTCTGGTGATGCGGGATACCTGTCGCGTGGTAGATACCGAGCCTATATGTAAGTGAACAAGAAAGAGCAGGGCCGTCTGTTCATGGTAGTCGGTGATTATTGCGCCGTGAGAGCACATCAGCCGCCAAGACCCAGCGGAATGCCCTCTGTTGTGGCCGCCGAGAGGTACACCTCGCTGGAAGGCCCCGAGGACTGGGACTCCACAGCGTCCAGGTCCTCAACTCGCTTCTGGATTCTTTTCCTGCCCGGCTGCCTGAACTCTTCACTGGCCCGGGGCTCCGAGCACTGGGATTTGACTTATCAGAAGAGCTGCAGCACGACCTTCCGCTACCCAATGGGACGCTGCCGTGGCATTTGTCGAGTGTCACAAGAACGCTGTTATTGGAGTACCCGTCAGCGACAGGAACAGCGTGGCCAGCCTGGACAGCGAGAGATCGGGGCTTTTCATCCTGGGGCCTGGCTGGGAGAGCGGGCGGGGGAGAGAATATGCTGATGCCTGAGGCGGGAGCGTGCCAGCTGCCGGTCCCCTCCACCGTCCCCCTCCCCAAGTCCCAAGACTCCCCTCGTCAGTCCCAGCTGCTAGCTCGTACCACATCACTGAATGGCGACCCAGGCCAAGTCACTTAGGGGTAACCTACGTATTGTTCGAGCAATGCATCCCGCGGGTGACCCTTTGGACGTGAGCCCACAGGTCGCATTGGCGACCTCGACAGAATAAAAACAATCTGCATCGTCTGCAAAGTGTCCTCGACAGGTAAAGAGCACGTCGACAGGCAGCCGTAGTGTTGTCGCAGCACTGATGCGGACTGATGATGATTATGTACACATTGGGTACAAACAGGCAGGCAGACAGACGTTGAAAATGGTGAGGCGATGTCAAGCGGGTTGCGGGCGGGGAAGCAGAAGACGCAGGTCACGTTGGTGAGTTGAGTTGGCACTCCGATTTCCATCAGTCAGGTACCGTAGGTAGGCGGGTGGTTGTCGAGCGTTACTGGTATCGTGCATTGTTGGCGGTGCGGTGCGATGGGATGGGGCTTGATCCTTGGACGATGAAGTGAGCCCTGAAGACTCTCACATCAAGGCCGAACGCCTGGTTTCCCAGGTCCATTTGCCCTGAGAGGCGGGTTGCCAGCAGGAAGGCTCGGGATGGGCGGGGGGAGTAGAGGGGGGATGGAAAGGAGTGAATCTTGAGGGCGAGACGTGACGGCGGGGCAGCCCGGATGGGATGGGATCAGTAAAAAACTCTCTCCACCATTTGGCGTTGGGTGGGCTGTAATC
>NW_009276916.1:341465-380980 GCF_000150675.1 Verticillium dahliae VdLs.17 | reverse complement strand
AGGGGGGGGCAAAACCCCCCCACGAGCATCCCAGTGGCAGTGAGGTGGGCAAAAATTATTAAACCCCCTCCTCACCCCCCCTGGTGGCCCTGATGGCCTTAGTGGGCTGCACCTGCCGAATTTTTCACGCGCGCCTCCAGGTCGTTTTAGGCGCTGCGCCCAGCCAGAGTGCTACTGATCCCAAATCACCCAGCAGCCCCGCCGGCCAGCCCGATAATACAAAACCAACCCCCCGCCCTTCCGTCAGGCCCCTCCCCCCGTCCCAGTTCTCTCCCCCTTCACCACCAAATTTCCAGGCACTCACACGCCCCGAGACTACTGCTTTTACCACCCTCTCTCCGCCACGACATTGATCCTTCGTCGCCTAAGACCACCATCTCAATCAGCGTCAACTTACAGCGCTTCTCGCACTGCACCCCGCACACCACACCGTCGCGTTACCACTAGACAGGCACACCCACCCTCACAATGGCACGTCCTACTAAGAAGCAGATGGAGGAGGCCAAGAAGTCCGCCGTCGCGTCTGCTCCCATCGTTGCGCCTGCACCTCTCCCCATCGCCATTCCTGCCGTCCAGCCTGCTCCCCTTGTCGCTCCCGGTCTTGTTCACCAGCAGCCTCGCCACATTGACCCTGAGGGCTTCATTCGCGTTCGCGACTCGGTAAGTCACGATTATTTTCACTTCCTTCTGCCAACCATCAACCACTGGCCACACACCCGCTGGTATCTGTCTGCATCGCTCTCAACAACAACACGCTATGCTGTGTTTTGCTGTAGTGCATGACCGGTCCATGTCCTTTTCAATGCACCTTGGCCTGATACATCGTTTCATTTGTCATTGGGATTCATGACCTCCCGTATGCTTGGATTTCCCTTCACTCGCCCTCTTGCTTTTCATTCTGTCTTGTCAAGTCAGAAGGGGAGAAGAAGAGTGCAAGACGCGTCTGGTTATTCTAGTGCACGGGAGGAGTGCCCTGTCTTGTTTACAGCGTCACGTCCCATTCGGGCAATTGGGACTCCCCGCGTTTTTTTCCCGCTGGAGATTTGACCCACCCAGCCAGCCCACTACCCGACGCTCCCACCAGAGCTCCCCTGTATAGCGCGTGCCACGTCGCACTCACTATGAGCCTGACGGATTATTCATTGCCCCAAGTGCTAACTCATACCCCCAGGTCCACCAGCGTCTCCTCACCATCTTAGAGCTCATCAAGTCGTTCTCTGTCGACTACTACCGCCAGACCAACCTGCTTCTGGGCGAGTCCGCTAATGAAGGCATCCCGGGCATTGATATCCCCATCACCAACCTTGAGCATGCCGCCCAGCACCTCGTTGGCATCAACGGCCTGATGCAGGCCGGCCCTGACTATGGCGCCCCCATCATTGAGGAGAAGAAGGAGCGCAAGAAGCGCACCCACGACCCCAATGCCCCCAAGCGCCCCCTGACTCCCTACTTCCTGTACATGCAAACTGCTCGTCCCATCATCGCCAGCGATCTTGGTGCCGACGCCCCCAAGGGTGCTGTTCAGGAGGAGGGCCAGCGTCGCTGGAAGGCCATGGGCCAGCAGGAGAAGAGCGTAAGTGATACCATGTTATCTTCCTCTTGACCAGTCTTGCTTACACGCTACCAGGGTTGGAACAACGCCTACCAGTACAACCTCCGTCTGTACCAGGCCCGCGTTCACTCGTACAAGGCTGGTAACCTTGAGGCTCGCGTCATGAACGACGACGATGCTCTGGTCTACGCGGACAACAACGACATCCCTCTGCCTCACGTTGACGGCGAGGCTGTTGCCGATGACCAAGACGCCATCGCCCAGCAGCTCCAGCAGGCTGCCCCTGTGGCCCAGGCGTCTGAGGAAGAGGCCTCGGAGGAGGAGACGCCTGCGCCCTCCAAGACGCCGAAGAAGGCTGCCAGCCGCAAGCGCAAGTCGGATGCCGCTGACGTCGAGCCCAAGTCGACGCCTGCTGCTGCCACGCCTGCCGATAAGAAGAGGCGCCGTGTGAGCAAGGCCGTTGACACAGAGACCAAGGACGAGCCCACGGCGACAAAGAAGAGCCCGAGGCAAGAAGGCTAAGAACTGATCTCGCCAGGCCTTCTTCTTTTGTCTGTTATGTGGTTTCCTGCGTTTCTGTTAATATGGGTTTCTCTTTACTCTGCGGGTTCGGAAGATGATACCTCGTTGCCGCGCCTCGTCATCTTTTCCCGATGAGGTCCTGCTCTGTTTCCTGCTTTGCCTCCGGCTGGAACCCAGTTGTCAGGGTTCATTGAGGCGAGGAGAGCGTTTCGCAGCAACTTGTCTTTCTGTTTGGTTCTCTCTCTTTTTTTTTTTTTTATTAGCTGGCCGGCGTGCAAGGGGTTCCCAGGAACAGGTCTTGAAAAGCACCAGGCCAGGGGGTGCAGGGCGGTTGGGATGGGAGGGACGGTTGGATGGTTGCTGGTCGGCATGCGACCAAGTGCGTCCTACGAAGCCTTTGGAATTCCACGTGTACGTACGTAAACACTATGGGTCGGGGGTTGTAGGAGACCATGACGAAGACATGATATGTTCAAGCTTGCTCCTTCTTTCTATTGACGTGATGTGTTGTGGCAGTGTCCGGAGTTTACGCTGTCTTTTGGTCCATATGTTCTGGTGGACGCCAGTGTCAAGGTGGTGATGTCCCAAGACACTTGGGTCAAGGTACAGTAGGTCCTGGTTGATGCGCAGGCAAGGCCGGCGGCGGCAGTGGACCGCATCGGCAGGCGGCGGATGCCATGTGTACCTTAGGTACCTTAATAAAGGTGGTAGGTACTTGGGGTTCCTTATCGAGCGCCTCGCCTGGGCAGTCACGCCCCGCACTGTGGGCTGTTAACACCAGTTGCGGCGTTTCTTCCTGCCATCGGGTGCGATGCGCTTTTGGCTCGTCTCATTCTTCATCGTCCAACTTTCAAGTCCCATGAGATCAACCTCCGCATCAGCAGCCGACTTGTCCGCGCAGCTCTGCCCAAGATGCATCTCGTGCCGAAAGAGGTCCGTCTCGTCTTTCAAGGCTCGCGAGCTCCTCCGTGAGCACACGATCCCCCACTACTGCTTGCCTCTGTGCTTCTTGCTAACCTCTGCATCCTCGGCCCCAGCTTGATAAGCTTGTCATTTCTCAGCTGGGGTTCCTGGCGCAGAAACGGCTTGCCAGAGGCGTGAAGCTCAACCATGCTGAAGCAACGGTATCTAGGAGACCTCTTTCGCCCTTATCGAGGGTTTGCAAGAAGAGCCTTGGCACTAACATCGACTCCAGGCCCTCATCACGAGCAACTTGCAAGAACTCATCCGTGATGGAAACCACACCGTCTCAGACCTCATGGGTCTCGGTTCGACCATGCTCGGGCGTCGCCACGTCCAGCCTTCCGTCTGCAGTACACTTCACGAGATCCAGGTAGAAGGCACCTTCCCCTCAGGCACCTACCTCGTTACCGTCCATAACCCCATCGCCACGGATGACGGGAATCTCGCCCGCGCCCTGTATGGCTATGTACCGCGCATGCCCTCTAACGATGATTTCCCTCTACCGGAGCCCGCCGAGTTCGAGCCGACGGCGCAGCCTGGCGCTCTTGTTGCTGTCAAGGACGTCAAGGTCACCCTCAACGCTAACCGCAAGCACATCACGCTGCGCGTCACGAGCAGGGGTGACCGCCCCATACAAGTGGGAAGCCACTACCACTTCATCGAGACAAATCCGCAGCTCGAATTTGACCGCGCGAGGGCCTACGGCTTCCGCCTTGCCATTCCCGCTGGCACATCGGTGCGCTTTGAGCCAGGTGACATGAAGACCGTCACACTTGTTGAGATTGGGGGCAACCGGGTCATTCGTGGAGGCAACGGACTGGCTACTGGCGGAGTGGAACTCTGGCGCGCCGGTGAGATAGTAGAAAAGCTGCAACAGGCAGGCTTTGCGCACCAGCCCGAACCAGTGGGTGACATGGGTCACATCAGCGCCTTTGAGATGAACAGGGTGGCTTATGCGACCATGTTTGGGCCGACGACGGGAGACAGGCTGAGACTGGGAAGTACTAATCTTTGGATCAAGGTTGAACAGGACTTCACAGTCTATGGAGACGAGTGCAAGTTTGGCGGTGGCAAGACGCTGCGTGAGGGCATGGGACAGGCTACGGGCCGCCCAGACTCGGAATCGCTCGATATGGTTGTGACCAATGCGCTCATTGTCGACTGGAGCGGCATTTACAAGGCTGACATCGGCGTCAAGCACGGCATGATCGTGGGTATTGGCAAGGCGGGCAACCCAGATGTCATGGACGGCGTGACGCCGAACATGGTGGTCGGCAGCTGCACAGATGTCGTCGCTGGAGAGAACAAGATCATCACAGCAGGCGGTATCGATACGCACATTCACTTCATCTGCCCGCAGCAGACATCGGAAGCGATCGCATCTGGCGTGACGACCATGTTGGGTGGTGGAGTTGGCCCGAGGTAAGCTTTAGTTTGAACCCCCTCCGAGCCCCTGAACACTCTCAGGTCTGACATTGACCTTCTCAGCGCTGGCACGAGCGCAACGACATGCACGCCTGGCAAGCACTATATGCGCCAAATGCTACAGGCATGCGATAACCTTCCCCTGAACATTGGTATTACCGGCAAAGGAAACGACAGCGCACCAGAGGGCCTTCGCGATCAAGTCAACGCCGGCGCCTGTGGACTCAAACTGCACGAAGATTGGGGTTCCACACCTGCAGCAATCGATACCTGCCTGTCGGTTTGTGATGAGCTCGATGTGCAGTGTCTCATCCACACGGATACGCTGAACGAGTCTGGTTTCGTCGAGTCCACCATTGGCGCCTTCAAGAACCGGACCATTCACACGTATCACACCGAAGGGGCAGGCGGCGGTCATGCGCCAGACATCATCTCCGTCGTCGAACACCCCAACGTCCTGCCTTCTTCTACCAACCCCACGCGCCCCTACACTCGCAACACGCTTGATGAGCACCTCGACATGCTCATGGTCTGTCACCATCTCTCGAAGAACATTCCCGAGGACGTCGCGTTTGCCGAGTCTCGCATCCGCGCCGAGACCATTGCTGCCGAAGATGTCCTCCACGACCTCGGCGCCATCAGCATGATGAGCTCCGATTCCCAGGCCATGGGCCGCTGCGGCGAAGTCATCTTGCGCACCTGGAACACGGCGCACAAGAATAAGGACCAGCGCGGCACCCTGCCCGAGGACGAGGGCACCGACGCAGACAACTTCCGCGTCAAGCGATACGTCAGCAAGTATACCGTCAACCCAGCCATCGCCCAGGGCTTCAGTCACCTCATCGGCAGCGTAGAGGTTGGCAAGCTGGCCGATCTTGTCGTCTGGGATCCCGCGTGGTTCGGAACCAAGCCGAGCCTCGTTATTAAGAGTGGGATGATCGCATGGGCGCAAATGGTATGCCTTCTTCTTTCTGTTTTGCCCAAATCTTCCCATCCTGTGCCATGTTCCTGTTCTGACGCAATGTAGGGCGACCCCAATGCTTCCATTCCAACCATCCAACCCATCATCGGCCGCCCCATGTTCGCGCCGCTGGTCCCCAACACGTCTGTCCTCTTTGTCTCAGCCTCGTCCATTGAGTCGGGCGCCATCGCATCGTACGGCTTGCGCAGCCGCGTCGAGGCCGTGCGTAACTGCCGCAACATTGGCAAGAAGGACATGCGCTACAACGACTCGATGCCGCGGATGCGTGTGGACCCGGAGCAGTACGTCGTCGAGGCCGACGGCGTCGTCTGCGAGGCCGAGCCGGCCGAGAGGTTGCCGCTGACGCAGCAGTTTTACGTGTACTGAGCGTGGGCAGGACAGAAAGGAGCACGACGTGACAAGTTGCCGGGATATTTTGGGGTCAATCTTTTTTTTTGAATGTCTAATTAGCCTAACTGGAGCCGCCAACGCCTCAAGACAATTTGGCATGGAATGATGTGCAAAGGGCCATGTCCCAACTTTCCCCGACACATGTGTGTGTGTTTGTGAATCCGCAACGCCGCGCCTGCCAGAACCGGGTCCTCCCTCAACGCTGTGTCCCCCCTTTGTCTTGATAGAATCATCATGTACGCACAAACATACGTACGTAGCTGCAGAACCGGCAGCCCGAATTAGCCCGCACACCCAGAAATCAAGTCGGAAGAAGAAGAAGAAGCAGGAAAGTCTCATCAAGGTTGCGCTCGATCAACGGGCTCCCTCCCTACTCCTCCTCCACCTCCTCATCCCACTGCTCCTTCTCGCGCTTGAGCAGCTGCGCCATCTCGGCAGGCTTAAAGATGGAGCTGCCCGGCTTCTCGACGCGCGGGACCTTGCCGAGGTTCTCGTCCTCAAAGACGGAGCCAATGGTGCCGATCCAGCGGGCGCGGCGCTCCATGAGCATCTTGGTGACGTCGCCGATGCCGGGGCGGGCCATGCCGGCGGCGGCGGCGGCGGCGGCGGCGCTGTTGCCGGCGGGCCGCTTGGCCTTTTTGCTCTTGCCCATGGTGCGGGTGCGCTTGAGGTAGGCGGCCTGGACCTGCGAGTCGAGGTCCTCGAGGATGGTCTGGTACTCCTGGTGCGCCATGCGCTCCTTGACGAGCTCGGTGAGGCGGGCCTTGCGCGCGCCGTTGATGAGCATCTGGCTGCGGAGGCGGTCCTGGAGGAGGCGCAGCCGGGCGGCGACCTCGTCGTCAAAGGCGCCGTCGTAGTCGGCGTCGATGGGGCCCTCGTGCGGGAGGAAGCCCATGTGCTTGAGCTCCTGCTTGATGCGCTCGTCGACCTGCGCGTAGTCGAGCTTGGGGTGCGTCGCCTTTTTCCACGACTCCGAGTTGGATTCCGCCATGAACGTTGCCGGTGGCATCGTCGGCGGCTTGTTGTCCTCGCCGCCGCCGCCGCCGCCGCCGCCAAAGCTCATGCTGAGGTCGCCGTTCTCGCCGTTGGTGCTGCCGGCCATGCTCACGTCGCCGTTGGTCGTGCCGTTGACGTTGGGCTTGTCCTCGTCGGTGGGCGGACGCGACTCGGGCCGCATGATGCTCACGAGGCGTGAGAGGAGCGGGCCGACCGACAGCTTGTCCGTCTCGCCGACTTCGTCGTCCATAACGTCAATGGTCCCGCGCGGCACGTTGGGCGCCAGCTTTTCGCGCTTCGATGGAGAGTCCACCTGCATGGCGCCGTCTTCTTCGGCCCAGATCTCCGTGTAGTGTCGCTTGCCGCGTTTGGGCATATGGAAGGGCGCCACGCGGTCGCCGCGTTCGCGCAGAAAACCGAGGTCTTCCTCGGTGAAGGGACGAAAGTATGGTTCAATGTACGCGCTGAAGGTGGAAAAACTGATCTGGTTCGACGGCTTGGCGTTGCTGAAGTCCTTATCTGGGGGGTCGCCGGCAATGAGCTCCAGCTCGGCGAGGTCGTGCTTGGGGTATACGGCGACGGAGTAAATCTCTTTCAGCTCCTCTTCCGACATGGTGGCCGGTTTCGCTTCTCGAATCTCATATACTGTCGGGTCGGGGAATGTGGAGGGGTCGTCGCCAAAGGTGTGTGCGGCGGGCAGATCGCGGCGCGGCGGGGCCCCCTCGTCCTCGGAGCTCGATTCTTCCTCGTCCTCTTCGTCCTCGACGGCCTCGTCTTCCTTCTTTTCCTTTTCGTCCTTCTTCTTCTTGCTCTTCTTCTTATCATCGACGTCCATGGCGGATGGCGAGCCAGGCTCGACGGGGGAGAGCGAGGAGCTGATGGAGTCTCTGGAGAGTTTTCTAGGTTTCGTCGAGTCGCCGCGCAAAGGTGAGGATCGCTCTGTAGGGTCGATTTGGGTTAGACATGGGTTTACAAGGAGACATCCGATGCCAAGGAACTGTATGGGGAAAGCAGGGGACAGTGAACAACAGCCATCAGGCAAGTCGCCACGATGAGGCTCAGAAACAGTTCAAACATACCCTTGTGGTTCGTGTCGCCCGGCGCCAGACTATCCGCCGCCTTGCGCTTCTTCTTATTGGACCTCTTGCGATCATCCTCAGTCCGCACGTCCTCCTTCTCGACAACCTCGTCGACATGATGCTTCCTCTGGACCGACAGGTCGCGCATGGCCTTGTCGCAAAAGTTGGTGCGGCGGTCAATGACCTCCTGCAGGCGCGTCAGGCGGGCGATGAGGCCGTCGACGCTCTTGGCGTCGGGGACGGGGCTGCCGGGGGCGCCGGGGTCGACGAGGTCATCGTAGGTGATGTTGCGGAACTGCTCGACGCGCAGGGCGAGGTACTCGGCGTCGATGGCCTCGATGGGCGGCAGGTTGGCGCCCATGCCTGTCGCCCCTCCGCCAGCGCCTCCTGGGCCTCCTCCTCCTCCTCCTCCTCCTCCCCCTGAGGTGGGGGGCAGGGAGCTCGGGGTCGTGTTGCGGCTGCGCTGGCGGATGGCGCCCGCGCCGCTCTTCTTGCCGGTGCCCTTTTGGCTGGGGGCGGGCGGCATGATCGCGGGTGAATGGGTCGTGTTGGAGGTGGGTGTGGTATATGTCGGCTCAGGATGGAAGTGATGGGGTTGTGGCGATGAGCCTGGCCATCTGTACGTAGGTCGTAGATGGAGACGCGTTCGATTGATGCTGGCTGAATGATTGATGTTGATGGTTCAGAGTCGACGTTGGCTCCCACCCAAGGAGAGAGACGGCAGCGGGTCTGTTGCGCGACGTTGATCGACGGCAGGCGCATGGGGAGGAGCACAATCTACCAGACGTGACGCTGTGGCGAAGGGGAAGACTAGGGTGCATTTGGGTGGCTGGTGCCTGTTTGCAGCCACATGCCTGTGACCGTCGCTCGCTCGCTAATCACCTTAGGTACCTACAAGTACAGTCAGGCACCTAGGTAGGTACCTACAGAGTCATCTCATCGCCATACTCCTCCTTATACTCACCCTGAACATCAAGCACACTCCTATCAATGCCATTCGCTACGCTCTGCATCATACTGCTATGAAATACGCTTACATCCAAACCCTTCTTGCAACGCTACATCAACACCCGCAAACCGAACCACCAACCAGCACCGTGTCACTGGTAAATGCAGACAGGAGTCCTGTTGGAATCCTCTTTCAGGACTGCTCGAACCGCTGCTAGGTTGATCGACTTCTCCGCCTCTTCCAACGTCTTGCGGACCTGCACGCCAGCTCTCTGCCGCATGCCTTCGCCGTAGTCGTCCAGACTCTCCTCCTGCTTGGCTAGCCGTTCAGCAATGGGCGTGGCGCCTGGTCGTGGCACCGTCTTGATGGCCCAGCACAAAGCATTGGCATCTACCGTGGAATTGAGCAAGCCGCGTCCGCCGACTGTTGGCATCCTTGTCAGCCAGTGTCTCGTTGGCCGTCTCAAAAGGAACGTGAACTTACAGGGAAGCATGACATGCGCTGCATCACCCGCCAGAGTGGCCAGCCCGCCGAGGTTGCCAAAGTCAACCGGGTTCCAGCCCCGCACCCTCCTGACCGTAAAGCGCCCCTGAGCATGCGGTTCCCGCAGCGCCTCAACGTATGTCCTCCAAGGCTCCAAGTCCTGCAGAGCTGTCTTGCAGATCGACTGCGCCATGTACCGGCGCGCCTCGTTCCCTGTAAGGTCCAAGTCTCCCATCTCGTCATCGCCTGGCGGCACCGAGATTCGACTCATCTGGATCAGCTCGTGTGCCCTCTCCTCCGACTCAACTTGCCACTGGTGCACGGCAATCGTTGTCAGTCCCTCCTTGTCCGACGCCATAGTCTGAATTGGGTGACGCTTTTGGACCAAGTCGGTGCCGTCCTTGCTCTTGGTCCGCGACATCAGGGCAATCTCCTCAACGTATGGAGTGAGAACCGGCTCGGGGTCTACGTGCTGAAACTTCTCGACAAGAAACCGACGAACCATGGAATCGGCTCCGTCGGCACCAACGACAATGTCGACCTTGTGACAGAGATGGCCAGGCTCAAAGATGAGGTGTACCTCTTTGCTATCCTTGCTGGGCTGAAGACTGACCAGCGATGTATTCCATTGCACTGGCAAATGTCCCCACAGGGCTTTGAGCAGACGCAAACCACGGTAACGACAAATGTCTGGCACCTCAGCGTGAAAAAGCGTATCGCCAGTCTCGGCGTCAAGGCATGGGATGGGCTGGTGTTTCAGCACCCCAGCAAGCGTGGGCGCAACACTGCAGGCCTCCATGACTGCATGGTAAATGTTCAAAGGAAGCAATCTCTCGATATTCGAGAGGAGCGCTTTACGGTCGGGCACTGACACGGACCAGTCGTGAACCACCGAGCGCTGCCATTCCTCAGGGGGAGGTCGCTCGTCCTAAATGTCAACCTCGATGCCCCCGTGCCGGCGCAGGCCATGGGCGAGCAGGAGTCCGGTGAAACCCGCTCCAATGATGCCGACGCGCAAGTCTCGAAGTTGTTCAGGTTTGGGCTTTGGAGGCGAAGACTTGGGGATTTCGGGCGGCGGCATTTTCTTCTGTGGCTTCTTGGAGGACGGTCCAGCAGCCCACTTGTCCTCTTCTTGCAAGGCTGACAGCCAAGCTTGTACGGAGCTTTTTCTCGTGGGTGCCCTGGGATTGCATCTAGTGGTGGGGGATGGTCGAAGTGGCGGTAGCTGGCCACCATAATCATCCAGCGCTGTGAAAGAGTGGCAGGTTGATCCATCACTCAACAGGCCCCAATCTTCGTCGACGTCTTCTGCTGAGTCTGTCGTTCGATCGGCAGAAGTGATCCAACGAACTGATTTGGCGGATGACGTCTTCGTCGTCGTTCTCCCTCTCTCGACCAGTTCCTGGACATTTGCATCTTGTCGGGGCAGTGACAGAGGCCCCGGCATGGATGTAGGACTCGTGCTTCTCCAAGGGGGCCCCTGTTCTTCTCGATATCAGCACAAGTCCAATACCGAGCCCGTGGCGATGCCACAGCAGCAAACAATGATTTTGCCAGAAACTCACCCAGCATACCATCGAGCACTGCCTCAAGGCTCAAGAAAGGCGGTTCAGCAAGAAAATCAGCAGCCGCCGTTCCCTTGTCGAGATCCATGCGAAACGGGTTGCCCTGAAGTCCCAATCAGTCTGGTGACCAACGCTGCATGCCAGGGGAGGGGGGGGCATACGTCGGTCAGATACTGGACAGCCAGCTCCACGTCGAAGTTGGCTTCATGGAGAGCATCGGCGGCGGCGTCGTTGCCGAACCCCATGCCTTGAAGCTGTTTGAGGCGCTGGAAGTACTCGGGCTGGGATATTTTCTCTAGCTCGTCGCTCGACATGGTGGGAGCGAGTAGTGAAAGATATTTCTGGATAAGAGGAATAGACGTAATTAAGTAACGAGTGATGGCAGTCTGACCAAGTCACGGCAGACCACGAGGCAAAGAATTCTGGTGTTGATGAAGGGGTTGTTGTGGCCAGGTTTGGAAGGCTATGTGTTCACATCAAAGACCAAGCCTCAATGCCACTTGCTGTATCAGTCACTCTTGCCCTTGTATCCGGACTTCACCAAATGGCAGGCTCTACCAAGAATGCTCAACGATCATGTAGCATGTCCCCATTCAGAGGCTACTGCCGTGTTAACCACAAAAGGTTCTTTTCCAAGTCGGTCTTGCTTTAGCCAGCATAAGGTACCTACCTTACCTAGGTAGGTAGGTAGGTAGGTAGGGGCAAGTGAGGAGGGGCTACGGGCCTGGAACTTGCATGTATCATAAGGTCATCCGAATTCAATTTCACCAGATAGGTATCCAGCAATGGAAGAAACCCTTCTCAGCATCTCACTGACCTACCTAGCCATTATATACAATTCCGTCACGGGGCCTTTTTGATAGACATCGATTGTTTCTCATTCTCCATATAATCGTAACATAGTTTCAGGTCCGTATCTCACCGGCAAACCACTTCCCGAGACCTCTCAACACCTACTCCCCACAGATCCAGCAAATCCCTTCAAGACACCTATCCATCAGCAAAAGGCGTGCCTCAGAGCGAGAAGCTCGTCACATCCGATTGCGCGCCTCCCATCCTGTCCATCTCCGGTGTCGGCGGCGGCAGGTTCTCGGCCTTAGTCAAGATCCAGCACGACGCATACATGTTCACCCGATCGATGCAAGCACCGCCCTCGCGCGCTCCAACTCGCTTCGACGTGAAGCCGTGCGCCTCGAATGCCTTGACGTACCAGGGGTGGAGCGCCGATGACCGCAGCAGCACACGGCCGCCCATGCGCAGAGCGCGGTTAAGCTTGGTGATCTGCTGGGCAGCCGCGGCGGCGCCTGGGTCGAACCAGTCCATGCTGTCCATGACGACGGCGACTGTCAGCGTGCCGGGGGTGATGCGCGAGATGACTTCGTCGAGCTCGTCAGTGTGGATCCGGAGGCCATCGAGGGCGCCTGGGCGAGAGAGGCGCGCGTGGGCCTTTTCCGAGAGGTAGTCTGGGTGGCAGCGCTGCGTGAAGTTGGCGGTCATGCAAACGTGGTAGTAAGGGTTGTCGACGGCGATGTGCGTATGTTCTGCAACGGGATCTAGAGTGTCGAGCATGTAGTGCCAAATAGCGTGGGATCGAGAGTCTTTAGCCTTGGGCGAGGGGCCTTTGACGGCATCACTGACAGCATGGTCGGCCTCTATCATGGCGAGCTGGTTTTTGGGGACGCCCAACGCAGACCACAGGAAGGACTCCTGTGAGACGACAAGGTTGCAGAGGAGCTTCGAGAGGAGCGCAGGTCGAATCTTGGTGCGCCATACCTCTCGCTGCTCGTTCAGGGTCTTGGTGTCAAGGAACTCAGCGACAGCACGCCTGACGCCGAAGATGCGAGTGATCCAGCGGAAAACGCGAATCGCATGACGCGAGCCTCCAGTATCATAAAGACCGTAGCCACGCTTGTTGGTGAAAACGTGAATGTTCTGAAGCCAGTACTGGAACGCACGAGAGGACAAGTGGGGAGAGAGCTTCGTCATGAGCAAGGTGCGGAAGTCAGGATGTTTGCCATCACCAAAGAGTCTCCAAAAGTCTTCGTAGGGAAGGGCGCAGTACGAGGCAACCTTGAGCTCGAGGAGGTGGTTCTGGGTGGGATTGAGGTCCACAGCGTGGATGCGAGCTGGGCTCTGCATGGCGTAGGAGAGAATATTGTCTCCAGCGCTGGTGATGGCTAAGACAACATCGTCGGCACCGAGCTTTAGAAGACGCTCATCAACCCTCGTGTCTTCCCACGTGAACGCGTAGATGTACTCGTCGTTGAATTGCTTGTGCTTCTGGAGCTGGTCGTCATAGTAGATGCGCCAGTGGTGGTTCTGGTAGAAGAATGATGGAAGCGGAAGATTGGCAGAGAGATTTTCTATGGCGGCCATGAAAGCCTTGGATCGAATCTCGGGCGCAGATTTCTCAATGGCGCGAGTCAAGGCGTTCCGCTGATCCACGGGGTAAAGCAGTGGTGACTCCGTTGCGAGCGCGTCGATCTTCTCGATAATTTCATGAGGCAGCGCCGAAGAAGAGAAAGGCTTCTTGTGGCATCCCACCCAGACGTAATAAGGGATGCGGCCAAGAGTCTTGTTGCGAGCATTAATGTTGAGGATGGTGCCAAACTTGTACTCGAGATAATCCCTGCGAGCAGCTTCAAGTCCGACGCGATCAATGTCAAACCAAGCACGCCAGAACGTCCGGGAAAGCCAGCTGACGTGGCGGTTCACAAGACCGCCAGTGAAGTTGCGGAAGGAAAAGTCAACATGTGACTGAACGTAGAAATCAACAACTCCGAGGACACCGTTAGGGGACAGAAGAGAAGTCAAAGAGTCAATGACCGAGTGATAATCGGGCTGGAATGAATGTCAGTATCAGCGACACGTCAAGCATACAGAGCAACTTACGATCATAGACAGACTGTAAGACATGGTGACAAGATCTGCGCCGCCATGCTCTGGACGCTTCTGGGAGAAGTAGCTCAGGACAGGCGAACGGAGAGGAGTAGCGTTAATTGAAATCCCATCTTCATGGTCTTCCAGACGGAACTTTCTCGCGTCTTCGCAGATAACCTTGACGTTGTCCCAACCCAACCTCTGGAAACGCTTTCGCGCAACATCACAGAGAGATGGAGAGAAGTCGACGAGGTAGACACTGGAGAAGAACTCGGGCACGTTCACATAAGCGGACATGGCATCGATGTTCCAGCCAGTCCCTCCGCCAACCTGGAAAATGCGTGAGCATGGCAATGTGGGTGAAAGACAAAATTGAGAGGCGTACGTCAACCCAGATTCGCTTCGTGTTTCCACGACGCTTGACTTGCGCCTCGGCCTGCGCTTTGGCTTGGAGCTGTGCAGCTGAGAGCGCCAGCATGTCCTCCCGTCCCTGGAGGAGAAGTCTTCTTGTGGCATCGTAAGCGCCGGCTTGCTTCTTGTAGAAGCTCTCAAGAGCATCCTGTTGGGTGCCTTTCTTGTCGCCGTTGTGCGGTTTGATGAAACAGGAGTAGAAGAACAGAAGGAAGGACTTGAGCACGCTCGGCGGCTGGTCACTTTCCAAGGAGGACTTGGAAAAGACCTTGAAGATACAGACACTGCCAAAGACAGCAAATGCAACTCCTGCGAGGATGGTCTGCAGACTGGCGTCTAACGCCAGTTTGTTGTTACCACCAAGAGAAGCCATGGTACTCTCGCATTGCAGTGAGTACGGAAAAGGTGCGTTGAAGCAAAACCAAACTTGTTGATCAGTTGAGATAGGAAGACAGGTCGTATGAAAGGAAAAGAAAAAGGGAAACAAAAAGGGGGAATGTGAGAGGCGTGAGCTATATACACAGATGCGTGACCAGCACGTATTGTCTGCCTCCTATACCTGTTGGGTGCACTCTGGAGGTACATGCGGACAAGACACCCGCCGCGTGACGCGAGGGCATGCTCTTGCAAAATGCCCGCCTGTCTGAAGCACAGGGGCTTCGGTCGATCGTAGCAGGACGGAGATGTCCAAAGCCATGACCGGACCCTTACGTAGGGTAGCTGGAGCTTCCCAGCTCCCACCCGTCGTCATCAAGGGTCGTCCGAAAGCTCCCCTGTTACCCCACCAAGGCTGGGCACTGCGACCCCGCCGAGTTCTGCATACAGTCTGGCGCCAATGTCTGGTGTCTGAGGTGGACCTCGAGTGTGGACCAATGGCCAGAGCACATGGGCGATTCTTTGGGGGACTTTAGCATGGATGAGCCCTGCGCTTCTCAAAGAGCCTCTTGCCCGCAGCACTGTCCAGACGTGTAGAGGTCCAGTGTTACACGCGTCGGATGTCGCAGCTCTCAAGTTGTAGAAGAACTCTGGGAGGCCAGTGAGACGTAGAAAAGTCTCTGAACTAAGAATAGGCATGGCTGACTGTGTTGGTTCTCATTGCTTCTCATGTCCTGCTTCGTCTATCGGTGGACAATCTTTGGCGGCCTTCTGAGGTCTTGTCTTGCTGTCAAGGCTTCTCCCTCACAGCACAGAAAGAGCTCAAAGAGCGTGCTGGTGGCAGCTGCAGGGGTGAGGCCACAGCGAACACGCGGGGGGTTTGCCATCACCAATGGGGGCGGGTCCCTTGGCCACATGTCCCAGATGATAGCTTTCCGGATGTTGCCCACGCTGGGAGGAGAACAACGTCTGAGATCGACGTTGAGCTCTGGCGCAGATAAGCCGCCGGCTTCGACTTGAAACCACGTCGCTTGGATGCTGTGCGCTCGCCACAGCCAACAGAGACGACCACGCTTCTGGGCCCTTTGATGGGTCCAAGGGAAGCGGGAGACATCGGAATGGCGATGGGCTTGAAGGTTAGTGAGATGCTTCCAACGGAACGACGCTGGTCGCCCAGGTTATGTCTTGTTGGCCAATGCTGGTCTCCATTCTTCTGGAACCATGTACCTTGGAAGATCTCATGGAAACCAGATGCTGTCACGTTGGAAAACGCCAGGATGGTGTGAGTCTTCAAAGAGCTCGTTGTGATGAGGAGCAATCGATTCCATGCGCCATCGGAGCTGATTGACGATATGACCCTAACAAGAGGTCTGTCGAGTTTGGCCAGATGGAACCAGCTCGGAACACAGGAAATAGGAAGGTAGGCCGCTTGTAAATGTAAATGGAAGATGCTGTGGAAAGGCTCCTGGGTTAGACGCTCCCGCTCCCGTGCGGGTACTGTGCCAGAGTGCCTGGCACTGTACGCGCGCCTGGCCTCTCGCGCCTGGCCTCTCGGAACGCTCAGGCTGTGCAAACTGCTAGTGGAACCCTGTGAGTACCCCGCGGCAGACAGGGCAGCCCCGCCTAATTGTTTGACCGCCCATCAAGAAGTGGACGAGGCTGCCTCGTATCTCGTGCGACCAACCATGCATCAAAATTGTTGACAAGCTCAGATACTCGAACGCGCTCTGATCCGCGTGCCCACAACGTCAGGAAGGCCTATATTCTCCACAATCGTACCGAGATCCTCAGCGCCACGGCGGTAGGCAGGCCACGTCGTGCTCTCGAACCGGGTAGCAACCATGAGCTTCGCGATAGAGGTGCCTGGGACTGCAAACCCCCTGACTCTGCAGGAACTCTGCAGAGCCCTCGAATCGGCGACAGGTGCAGACCATGCCCAGAGGCAGACGTCAGGCCAGCAGCTAGAGGCTTGGGAAAAGGAAACCGGCTACTACTCTTCTCTGCAAGCAAGCTCCCCCTAAACCCTCTTGCACGTGGGAACAACAGCTCACCTTTACCCTGCAGTCGATATTCCTTGACAAGTCCCTCCCCCGGCAGATTCGGTTCCTTGCTGTGATCCAGCTCAAGAACGGCATCGACAAATACTGGCGAATTGCTCACACAAGTAAAGGTGGCCTCAGTCTCGACGAGAAGAATCTCATTCGCCAGAAGCTCTTTCCAGGCACCCTCGACGAGGAGGATGAGGCACTTGCCCGCCAGAACTCTCTTGCTGCGGCAAGAATCGTCAGGGTCGACTATCCCCGACAATGGCCCGAAGCGCTCCCAAGCCTCATTGCTCTGTTGCGATCTTCTCGAACGGGCCAGCCGCAACATCTCCATGGCACCCTGCAGATCCTCCTCCAAGTGGTCAAGGAGATGAGCACTGCACGTCTTCGTAGCGCCCAAACCGCCCTCCACTCTATTACACCCGAAATTGCCTATGTGCTGGGAGAGATTTATGCAGAAAGGATACCGGTTTGGGTCGACTTCCTGACCGGTGTAAAGGGTCAAGATGGCGCCTCCGAAGCAGACATTGCTATTCGCATCACCCTACTTACCCTGAAAGTCATCCGTCGACTTCTCATCTCTGGCTTTGAGGCTCCGCATAAGGACAAGACCGTGCAGCAGTTTTGGACTCTATCCCAAAACCACTTTGGTCAGTTCCTCGGCTTTGTCAGTCAGGAGTCTGCTGTCCCGGAGTCGTATCAAGAGCTCGTCGGGAAGCATCTCCTGCAGTTCACCAAGTTGCACATGGAAATGGCCACATCGCAGCCGACATCATTCGCAGGCCTACCAAGTTCTCTTCCGCTCATCCACGCATACTGGGATCTGGTTGCCAAGTTCGCCGAGGTGTTCGACAAGTCAGAAGGCATCCGGCAGTCAAGCGGAGACGCAAAGTCCAAGGCCGAAGGACCGCTGCTCGAAAAGCTAACAACGCGTGCGTTGTTGCTGATCAAGGCCTGTCTGGACCTGGCTTTCCTTCCAAAACACACTTTCGTCTATCGGGGTCCAGAAGCTAAGAAAGAAGAGCACGAAGCGGTCGAGTTTATCAAGAATGAGCTGTTCAAAGACGACTTCTGCCTGCAGATCGCAAACACGGTTCTCACGCATCTTTTCGTCTTCCGCCAGTCAGATCTCGAGGCTTGGGACGAAGATCCGGAAGAGTGGGAGCACCAGGAGAGATTCGACAGCTCAGCGTACGAGTGGGAAGTGCGTCCTGCCGCGGAGAGGGTGTTTCTGGGCCTCTTGAACCAAAGAAAGACCCTACTCGTACCTCATCTGCTGTCGTATATCCAAACGGCTACTGGCGGACAGGCTGATTTTGCCACCAAGGACGCGGTGTACACGGCCATGGGCCTGGCTTCCCAACATATCTTCCAAGAGGTTGACTTCAACAGCTTCTTGACATCTACCCTGGTCCCCGATGCCCAACAAACTGGTCCTTTGGCGAAGGTGCTCAGGCGGCGGATATCCATGCTCCTGGGACAGTGGGTGTTCCACAACGTGTCAAATGAAAGCCGCGCCATCGTCTATGGCATCTTCCGTCACTTCATGGACCCCAACGCCGAGGGCAACGACATTGTCGTGCTGATTTCGGCTGCCCGAAACCTACAGATGATTGTGGATGAGCTCGACTTTAGCGTCGACAACTTTGTGCCGCATGCCCCTCATATCCTGGAACAACTCACCCAGCTCATCCGAAACGTCAGCGTTGATGAGACGCGACTCGCCCTCTTGGAGACGATGAGACTGGTAGTGACGAGGTTGGAAGCCCATGTCACACCATTTGCTGATTCCATCGTGGGCGCGATCGTAGAGGTATTCCAAGTTGTTGGCAACCAGGAATTCATGGCGAAGACTGCCATCGTTGCCGTATTCAGCGCTCTCGTCACATCGATGGGCACCGAATCGCAGCGATTCCACCCCTTGATGGTGCCACTTATCACAGAAGTCGCGCACCCGACGTCTGAGCTCCATACCTCTCTCATTGACGATGTGCTTGACCTCTGGAACTCTATCCTGTCGCAGAGCAGTCCACCCGTCTCCACGGAGATTGTCAGCATCGCCCCCTTGCTGCTCCCGATCCTGGAGTACAGCCCCGAGACGGCCGGCATGGCACTAGAAGCGGTCGAGGCGTACATCATTCTTGCGCCTGGGGCCGTGCTGGAGGACACACTGCGCCGTCCCTTCTTGACCGCGCTCTCGGGGGCGCTCGAGGTCAAGAGCAGGGAACAGGTCAACGCCGCGACGCGATGCATCGAGTACCTCATCAGGGCGGCCGAGGAGTACGGCGGCGCGAACGGCGTGTCGGTGGTCATCCGAGACATGCTCGAGACGGGCTTCTTGAAGAAGATCCTCGAGAGGCTCCACGACGCGTGGGAGGCTCACCAGACGACCGGCCCCAATAAGAAGTCCCCCAAGCTCAACACAGTGACCGAGGGCGACTACTTTGCCATTCTCGCGCGCCTCGCGTATGCCGACCCGACGCTCTTCGTCAACATGCTGGCGTCCTTTGGCGACGTGCAGCAGCAGGTGTGGCCCTGGCTGACGACCGAGTGGTTCTCCTACATGGAGAGCTGGGACCGCATCGAGCACAAGAAGCTGACGCTACTGGGCCTCACGCGGCTGACGGAGCTGCCGAACCCCGTCCAGGACCTGACGCTCGGCAAGCTGCAGGACTACATGAGCTTATGGGCCGACACCATTGCGGAACTGCAGGACGGGGCTGTCGACGGATCTGACAACCTCGTCTGGGCCGAGCAGGAGGGCGACGAGTGGGACACGCCCAAGAGCATCCGCGCCCGGGAGCTCTACCAGAGCGACCCGCTGCACCGTGTCGTGGCGAAGCAGTTTGTCATGGAGAGGGTCCGGGATCTCGTGCAGCGGGCGGGAGGCGAGCAGAAGTTTCAGGACGAGTGGATGGTCAACGTGGATAAGGAGGTGGTGCAGAAGTTTGCGCAGTTTGTGAGCTCATGATAGATGCCAGCCACGGGTTTGCTGACCTGAGGGTAAGGACTGGATTAAGGAAAAGGGGGGCGAACGAGCGAGATGGCATGAATAGATGACATGAATGATACGATTTGACCGTAAACTCGCCTTCGCATGAGGGACTATTCAATCTGCCAACGCAAGGTATAATACAGGAGACTTTCCACTCCCTCGAGAAAAAAGTTAGCCACAGATGGAATCGAACCACCGTCTCCTGGGAAGAGTAATGATGCTGTTAGGTCTTCGTGGTCGGATTAGGGGGGGGAGAAACCAGGCGCTCTACCATTGAGCTATGCGGCTGTGTGTTGTTGATTGTTGACCTGGCAGCCTGGTTGTCGGGAAGAAGAAGGGCAGGGCGCGTTCTTCGCGTGCTGCCTGGAAGGAGATGTCAAATAAACGAAGGAGGAGACGGGCCCGCACGCACAGAACCGCGGGGCGCTTGCACACTCATCGCACCGGGCACACATCTCATCCCATTCGATACATTCGTCAACCGTCACTGCATATATACAAGATCTACAGCTTGCTCTTCTGCCCCCCCTCCTGCGGCACCTTGACGACAACCTTGCCCCAGGTCCCCCTGCTGCCGAGCGCCGTCAGCGCAGCCGGCACCCTCTCGAGGCCGTCGTAGCGCTCGTCGGAGAACTCGGTGCCGCGCATCTTGCCGTCCTTGACGAGCCGCATGATGCCGTCCCACACGGTGCCGACGGTCTGGGGCTCGTGGTTGGCGTACTGGCCCCAGTGGATGCCGACGAGGCTGATGTTCTTGAGCAGGACCTTGTTCATGGCGACCTTTTCGATCTGGCCGGCGGCGAAGCCGACGACGAGGATGCGGCCGTTCCAGGCGGTGCACTTTGTCGAGGCGTCGACGGCGCCGACGGGGTCGTAGACTATGTCGACGCCGCGCTTGCCGGGCGTCAGGGCCTTGACGGCCTGGGGCCAGTCTTTGGAGGCCGTGTCGATGGCGTGGTCGGCGCCGTAGGAGAGGGCGATTTCGCGCTTGCGCGGGGTCGAGGCTGTTGCGATGACGGTTGCGCCGAAGGCCTTGGCGACTGGGTCTTTGGTTAGCTCTGGTAAAAACAGTGGCCCAAAAAAAAAAAGGAGAAAGAAGGAGAAATAAATTGGCGGCCTACCCTGCACAGCAGCAAGACCGACACCGCCGGCCGCTGCGTGGATGAGGACGTAGTCGCCCTTCTTGATGCCGGCACGGACGACGAGGGCGCCGTAGCTCGTCGGGGCCGTGACGAAGAGGCCGGCGGCAGCCTGGAAGGACCAGCCCTCGGGTACGGGCAGCAGAGAGACCTCCTTGGCCACACACTTTGTGGCGAAGGCGCCCTGGGTTGCGCCAAAGACGCGCGAGCCGACGGGGAACTTGGGCGACTTGGCGGCGGCTGGTGTCTTCAGGACGATGCCGGCGAACTCGGCACCTGCTACCCAGGGGAAGGCTGGGGATTTGTTAATGGAGATGTCATCACGAAGAAAAGCGAGCAAGCTCATATGAGTGAGGAACATACGAGGCTGGTTTTGGTATTTGCCCTGGATCTGCAGGATATCGAAAAAGTTGGTCGCCGCGGCATGGACCTGGATGAGATACTCGTCGTTCTTGGGCGTGGGGTCGGGCAGGTCAGTGACCTTCAACTCCTCGGGGCCCTGCAATGTCTCAGTCAGTGGCATGCTCTGCTGGGTGAGGAAGGCGCCGTACCTTGACATATTCCTTGACTTCAATGCCCCTCATGTTGGCGGTGGAAGTAGCGTATATGGTATAGGGGGTGATGGGGTAGAAGAGTACGAGAAGATCAAGACGGATTGAACGCCGAGTGTATGGCTTTACAAGTCGCAATTGAAATGCAGACGGTTGTCACCAGTTGACATGAATACGTAGAAGAGATGAGGATGAAGTTGGATGAAGCTTCCGTTCAAGGGGGGATTGAGCTTAGGGAGCTCATGAGGGGCAGCCGAGGCTCAGCGATGCAGTTGCCGGGCGTAACCCCAGATCGGGGAGCAGCGTCAATGCACAGTCGAGCGCGATTCGTTCTGGGGACCCCAGGCCTGTGGTCGCCCGCGGCGGGGGCCTTTTGGGGGACTGTTGTCATCCGTGGCTGGTGGCCGAATCAGTGTGTCTGTGGCTGTCACCTTCCTACTCCTCCTACCTTAGCTCCTACATAGTACCTGCTTGGGTACGTAGGTAGGTACCCTAAGGTAAGGCAAGGCAGGGAAGCAAGCTAAGGTACAGTCATGCCAATGGGCTTGATCGACGGGCGAACCGTTCTGCCAGCAGAGCTGCCTCAGTCAGCCAACTCCTGGGCACTGGGGGTTGGGTTGGAGCAGGTAGGTGAGCGAACGAGCGAGGGAAACACATGGACGGCCGTGGAACCCGGAGAGTGCTCTTTGGGGCCTGCAGCAGCCAACCGTCTTGGGCACCTCTAGGTCGCACAAGCCGTGAGTCGGGGCTCCTGTGCGTTTGGCAGCGCCGGGCCACAGCTTTGGCCAGAGTCTGCAAGATGCTCTCTAGTCCGGTGATGCGAAGGTGTCAAGCATCTTTAGCATCTACGAATGAGACAACAGCCGTCACCGACTCTGTCTGCCAGGTGCCTTAGGTACCTAGGCAGGTAGGTCCCGGCCAGCCCACGTGAAGCTGAACCACCAGGGGAGCTGTGTGGTACATTTGTGGTGCATCCGTGGTGCCACTCCACTGCGAGGCCCCACGTTTTCCTGTTAGCGCCCCTGCGAGGGTTCTGTTTGGGTCTGGCTTGGGGGGTTCGGGGGGGGGCTCGGGGGGACTTGGGGGCCCTTGGTTCATTGAAGTTGGAGGGCCGACTTGGGGCCCTCACGTCACCTGTTATCAAGACTTCTACTTGCGCCCGTGCCCCCCTTCTCCGCCCTTCCAGCCTGCCAGTCCGCCAGTCTGCCAGTCCGCCAGTCCGCCAGTCTGCCAGTCTGCCAGTCTGCTGGACGGTGGTGGAAGGTGGAAGGTGCTGGTTGTCCAGCTCCGAGATCCGCTTTGGCTTTTGCCTTCGCTGTTGCCATCGCCGTCGCTCACCTCTACTTGATCCCTCTCTCTCTCTTGCCTCCTGCGATTTCTTCTCGCTTTTGCTACCCACCTCCTCCGAGTCGTCTTACCTCGTTTGCCTGCAACTCATTTCAGAGCGGCAAACATTCTTCATCTCGTTCATCGCCGGCACCTCCGTGGCCTTCCCCCCCCTTCCTCTCCCCTCCCCCACCTCAACAGTATCGTCACCCGTCGAACGACCCCTCTTGTTCCAAACCCCCAACCCCAACCGTCCACGCCAATCAGTGCCAGCCAGCAACGTCAAAGATCACCCCAAGGGACAATACAAATACAGATAAACCCTCCACGCTCCCGCTCTGCCATGGCCGACAACACGGAAGGCTCCGGCGACGCCCAGATCACCTTCAAGGTGAAGACGGGCGGCGACAAGATCCACACCATCACCATGTCCGAAGGCGCCACCGTCATCGAGCTCAAGACGACACTGGCCGGCGAGGCATACGAGAACGTGCCTGCCGAGCGCCAGCGTCTGATCTACTCGGGTCGCGTCATGAAGAACGACGACACGCTCGCCACCTACAAGATCAAGCCCAACAACACCATCCACATGGTCAAGTCGGCCGCCTCCAACCCCACGCCCCAGCCTGCCAATGCCTCCTCCAACGCCGCCCCCGCTGCCGTCCCCAGCAACATGGGCGCCGGCGTCGGCAGCAACCCCCTCGCCGGCCTCACCGGCGCACGGTACGCCGGTCACGTCAACCTGCCGAGCCGTGAAATGTTTGGCGCTGACGGAGGCGTGAGTATCTCCTTTCCTGCCTGCTTCCTTCCGGTATGCCTACGTTTGCTGCAGTTTTTATGCTGACCTCCACTGTCTAGATGGGCGCCCCCCCTTCCGACGACCAGATGGCTCAGATGCTCAACGACCCCAGCATGATGCAGACCATGAATGCCGCCCTCGACAACCCCCAGTTCATCGACTACATGATCGCGAGCAACCCCCAGCTGCGCAACCTGCCCAACGCCCGCGAGATCATCCAGTCCCCCTTCATGCGCCAGATGATGACCAACCCGGACATGCTCCGCAACGTCATGCGGATGCAGCGCGGCATGATGGGCGGCCAGGGCGCCAGTCCCTTCCCCGCCCCCGGCGCCACCGACAACACACCCGACAACGCCGCTGCTTCCGGCGGCACCCCGGGCAGCAACGCCGCCGGCGGTGCGCCCAACCCCTTCGCCCTCCCTGGTCTCGGCGGCTTCCCTGGAGGCGACATGAACAGCATGATGGCCATGCTCGGTGCCATGAACCCAGGGGGTGCTACTGCTGGCGCGCGCGGACCGGGTGGTGCCACGCCCGGTGCCACGCCCGGTGCCACAGGTGACGCTGCAGGCGGCGCCAACCCTTCGTCGCCAAGCCCGCCCCCGGCCAACCCCTTTGCCGCCCTCTTCAACCCGCCGCCCTACCCTCAAGGCCAGACCCCGGGCCAGGAGCAGCCTGGGCAGGGCCAGCCGGCCAACCCCTTTGGCCAGTTCAACCCCGAGTTGATGCAGCAGATGATGCAGATGTTCGGCGGCGGCGGAGGTGGAGGAGGCTTCGGCAGCCCCGCGGCACCGCCCGACAACCGCCCCCCTGAGGAGAGGTACGCCGATCAGCTGCGCCAGCTGAACGACATGGGGTTCTACGATTTTGATAGGAACGTTGCTGCTCTCCGAAGGAGCGGCGGCAGCGTCCAGGGTGCTGTCGAGCACCTCCTCTCCAGTTGAAGTTGGACGGCGAGTGCGAGGGCGCACCGGGGCAGGAGGAAAGGCGGGGAATGCGGGAGGGAGCTGACACGAGCACTGTTCTGCGCGGTAGTTTTTTGGAGGCCCGTTTTCAGGTTAGGACAGGGTTCAGGCGCGCGGAGCCCGGGTTCTCATGTACATACATACGTGCTGCGCCCTGCGAAGCCAGTCGAGGGCTTGGTTTTGCGATTCTCTCCTTCTCAGTCGGAAGGGAGTCATGATCCACGATTACGATAGGCATGTCATTACACAGCCCACGATAATGGAGTCTACTCTTGATACATGGCGTCTTTGCATGTGCTGCCGGCCGTTGTGACATGACGTCTTTGCATGTGCTGCCGGCCGTTGTGACATGACGTCTTTCCATGTGCTGCCGGCCGTTTGTGACATGACGAGATTTTGCCGAGGTGATTCAAGCTACTGCCTCAAGCTGCTGCCTCAAGCTGCTGCCTCAAGCCGGAACCATCTGGCAGCGCAAGTGCGATGTGGTGATGTGGAGGAGGCTACAGAAAGTCAGAAAGTGGGGCTGGCCAACTTCATCAGACCCAACAACGGCCCTGTTGCTGAAAGACACTGGATCTTGACTCGTCCCCAACATCCATCTCCCCACCACACAGTCTGCTCACCCAACAGCTGTCATTGTGGGAGGCAATGCCGCCATCATCATGATTCAGGGCATCTTTTATGCGCGGTTCTTGCCGCTCGAAGGCCCCATCATCGTCGCCCAGTCCCCTTCTGGCAGCATTGTGCCGACGCCGACGACCATTGCCGCCAAGCCGCCTCTCATCGACTTTGACGTCCTCCAGGAGTACATCATCCCCCGCAAGGCCTTCTTCAACCGATTTCTCACGGTGCAAGATCCAGAAGGTCGATACTCCGTCCTGGGATTCCCCGTGCTCATTCCCGACGCCAAGTACCAGCGCAATGAGTTCATCTTCAACTTTGGCCTCGTGCTCGACGCCGACGCCGAGCAGGCGCCCTACGAACGCGTCGTGCGCCGCCTCGCCGTGACCTTTGCCGAGATGGAGAAGCAGGACGAGTACCTCAGCCAGCAGGAGGCCGACCGCGACGGGCGCCACCCCGGCCACGGCCACAGCCAGAGCCAGAACCGGCGGCCGATCGAGAGCCTCCTCGAGATCATCCGCGAGGACCTCAACAACTACGGCGAGTGCATGATCCCCGTCGACGACGCCAACACGATCAACATGAAGCTCTTCCCGCACCACCCGCCGCCGCCGCTCGTGCGCGGCTGGCACGTGCCCGTGCCCAAGACCAAGCTCGCCTCCATCGTCGACCCGACCTGGGACCTGACGCTGCAAAAGGTCATTGCCCACATTGACGGCGTCTCGGACGTGCGCCGCATCGCCTGGCAGGCCGACGTCTCGCTCGACCTCGCCACCCTCGCCCTGCGCCACCTCCTCTACTACGACGTCGTCCTGCTGCTCGACCTCTTCTTCTTCGGCTCCTGCTACGCGCCCCGCGCCCCGGGCATCCACGACTTTGTCGCCGACGTCGACGGCATGCTCGACGAGTGCGCCGCCTACGTCTCCGTCGGCGCCCAGCGCGTCGGCCGCTTCCAGCTCGTGCGCCTCATGATGAGCTTCTGTGTCGGGCGCTCCGTCATGGAGTGGCTGCGCGGCCACCAGGAGGCTGGCTTTGACGTCCTGCGCCACGTCGACGTGCGCCGCTTCGTCCAGTTTGCCGTCATCAAGGGTTGCCTGTATCGCGTGCACAAGTACGTCGTCAGCAAGCAGTACCTGGCCGCGCTGGCGACGGGCCAGGCGACGCCTGGAGGTGGTGGTGGCGGCGGCGGCGGCGGGGCGTCGGATCCGCTGCAAAAGTATACCGATGGCTGTCACTCGTTTGACCAGATCATCACGGAGCGGGACCTCGCGGACGGAGAGATCATGGACAAGCTCAAGAGGTTGCCGCTGCCGCAGG
Source organism: Verticillium dahliae VdLs.17 (assembly GCF_000150675.1). Taxonomy (NCBI): domain Eukaryota; kingdom Fungi; phylum Ascomycota; class Sordariomycetes; order Glomerellales; family Plectosphaerellaceae; genus Verticillium; species Verticillium dahliae. Next base: position 354,650 of record NW_009276916.1, on the reverse strand, counting down.
GGGATCTGACTGTGTTTTACCGATGATCACGAGGGCGTACGCAGGGCTGGGGAGGGAATGTGTCTGGATGGGAAGAAATCATGAGATTCTATATAGCTTGGGACAAGGAGCTACGGTGTTTTACAGGCGTTTTCTTTTTCTTTTCCTCTTCTTGAAAAAAAAAGATGGGTCATATACCTCTGCCAATTGCTTCTTTTTATACAACGCCTCGCGGCGGGATGACAGCGCCAGCCATATTCTTACACGTTCTTTCTCTCCTCACACGCGCCGTCCGCCGTCCTTGGCCTTCAGATCACCAAGCACCTTTTGCCTCTCGAGCTTGCTGGGGAAGCGAATGTCCGGGTTGTTGGCGACGACCGTCTCCTCCTCCTCGGCGGCGAGCTTCTCCTGCGCGAGGGCAAAGAGCTCCTTCTGCGAGAGCGTCTTGCCCTCGGCCTCGGCGAGCTCGCGCAGCGCGGCAATGGCCATGCGCGTCTTGCCGGTGCCGGGCTCGCCGGGGTACGTGTGGCCCGAGGCCTTCCATTCGTCGTCCGAGACGACCTCGATGATGCGGACGTTGTGCTTGCCCTTGCGCAGGATGAGGACGCGGTCGTCGACGAGGAAGCGCGACACCTCCTCGGGCCGCCACAGCTTGACGGGCGTCCAGTCGAGGTTGCCGGGCGTCAGCGAGCGCATGTCCTTGCCCGGCGCGGCGGCGACGTAGGCGCCCTGCTGGCGGCAGAGGCGGTGCGCGTCGCTGGCCGAGTCGGCGAGGCCCGCGGCGAAGAGGATCTTGGCCGGGCTCTGCGTCGTCACGAGCGACCGCGGCAGCTGCATGTCCATGCGCGGCGCGTTGTTGAGCGTCACGGGCGCGTTGGGGTGCGCGGCCGCCGCCGCGGCGCCGGGGCTCGCGGCGCTGCTGCCGCTGCCGCTGGAGCCCTTGCTGTACATGAAGAGGTGCTGCTGCTGCTCGCGGATGGCCACCTCGGCGCCGTGCACGAGCGTGAGGACCTCCAAGGCGAGCCTGTGCTGGGCGGTGCGCTTGGGCGGGTCGAGCACGTGCTGCGCCATGATCTGGCTGATCTCGGGGATGGGCAGGAAGGTGAAGAACTTGAGGAGCTGCTCGACCTCGTCGTCGGACCGCCGCACGAGGTAGCTGTACAGGCTGAAGGCGCTCGTCATGGTCGTCTCGAGCCAGACGGCGTTGCCGGCGCTCTTGCCGAACTTGACGCCGGCGCTGTCGGTCAGCAGCGGCACGGTGAAGCCGACGGGGTCCTCCCTCCACGTCTCGGGCTGCTTGAGGTTGGGGTTGGGCTCCGAGGCGCGGATCGTCTTGACGGCCTCGATGCCGGTGACGATGTTGCCGAACTGGTCGGAGCCGCCGATCTGCATCTGCACGCCGAGCTTGTCGTAGAGGTGCCAGAAGTCCCAGCCTTGCATCAGGGGGTACATGAACTCGGCCACCGACATGCCGTCGCCGCTTTCCATCTTCGTCTTGACGCTGACGGTAGAGATTAGCGTCACGTCATCTCAAGAAGAGTCTCAGCTCTGTAGCGGCCAGGACTCACGTGTCGCGCGACAGCATCGGCCCCATCCTCAGATATCGGCCGAGCCTCTTCATGACGTCGTACATGGACAGGCTCTGCCACCACGTGTTGTTGTTGACGAGATGCCGTGACATGGACCAGGTCTTCTTGTAGCCATACTTGTGCTTCTCGAGCTCAATGTTGTCCCAGAGCTTCTTCATCTGGTAGTGTATCCTCGTAATGTTGGTGGAGATTTCGCTGTTGGACATGATGGCGCGGGACGTGCTTCGGCCCGTCGGGTCTCCTATCCTCGCCGTCGCGCCGCCCACCAGTGTGACGGCGCGGAAGCCGTGGAGATACATCCAGAAGACGGGCATCATGGGCAGCAGGTGGCCGAGGTGGAGGGATGGCGCCGTGGGGTCGACGCCGACGTAGGCGCCGATGCGCTTGGTGCGCATCAGCTCTTTGATCAGCTCGGGCCGGCTGTCGGAGCATGTCAGTAGAGGGCCCTCATGCGGCGGGAGGAGTCGGTGGTGGTGGTGGTGGTGGCGCATACCCTGCGACATCCTTGATGAAGCCTCGCTCCTCGAAGATTTCCCAGAGGTTCCGCGCCTCGCCGTTCTTGATCGCCTCTGCCTTTTTTGCCCACTCTTGCGCTGCGTCCTCCCGCTTTTGCAGCGTCTTGAGGTGAATGTGTCTCCATGTCGGTAACGATGGAGGGGCTAGCCGTGTGTTGGTGCATCGTCGCCAGATGCTGTGGTGGCATCGGGCCGTCAGAGCCTGCGCCATGGTGAATATAGGAAAGGTACAGGAAAAGGGGGCTGAGACAAATCAAGAGAGCGTCAAGGGTGTGTCGGCGACTGAGAAGAGCATAGTCACACGCTGAATCGCAACGGATCAAGATGCAGGACACCACTGACTGCAACGGCAACATGCAACGGCCATCACGAACTGCAGCTCCAAAAATTCAGGGACGCTCGCCTCGCCTTGGGCTTATCGCGCTGGAGTCCGATAAGACACGCGCTTCGCTCCACCTGCCGCCAAGACACATTGAGCAGTCGCAGCGAGGCGCCAGATCACGTGCCTCGATCACATTCGCCTGTTCGCACAGTCGGGACGGCGCAGCCAATGGCAGAGCTTCCAATTCAGATCCTCGGCAATCATTCCATCGCTCCGACCTGAGTCCTCTGCATCATCCACTTTCCTCAACCTCACGCAAAGCCGCCCGCCTCAGAACCCCCCCAGCAACGCGCACCCTGAACGGCCGGCAATTCGACTCACGATGGCTTCTTTCATGCGACCCGCTGCGATGCGCCAGGTCGCCACGGCTGCGCGCATGGCCAAGGCTCCCGCCGTCCGCTCCGCCTTTGTCCAGCCCGCCATCCCCAACTTCACAAGAGCTACGGCTTTCCACACGACGAGCAAGCGCGACATCCTGCCGCCGCCGCCCCGTACGTTATCCTCAAGACCGATTTTTTTTTTTTTTTTGAGAGAGAGAGAGACAATTGCTGACAGGGAGACGCAGAGGTTGTTCTGGGAGGAGGTACGCTACAACCCATAACCCCTTGGTCGCAGGCATCATCTGCGAAAACCCACGCCAATCATGGAACAAATCTAACCCCTTTGCGTGTCCAGTCAACGACCCTGCCCCCGTGCCGGCCCCGAGCCCCTCGCACGGCTCCTACCACTGGACCTTCGAGCGCCTCCTCGCCGCCGGCCTCGTGCCCCTCACCCTGACGCCCTTCGCCGCCGGCTCCCTGAACCCGACCCTCGACGCCATCCTCTGCGCCGGCCTGATCCTCCACTCGCACCTGGGCTTCCAGGCCATCATTGTCGACTACGTCCCCGCCAAGCGCTTCCCCAAGTCCCGAAAGGGCATCTCGTGGGGTCTCAACGCCGCGACGGCCCTCGTCGGCCTGGGCCTGTACGAGTTTGAGACGAACGACGTTGGCATCACCGAGGCGCTCAAGAGGGTGTGGACTGCGTAAAGGGGGAGGCAGGTGTTTGGAAGGGGGAGGCAGGTGTTTGGAAGGGGGAGGGCGGAGAATGAAAGCTAGATGTGGATGACTGTACAACCAACAGCATAGGCCAAGAGGACTATTTTTTGATCGATCATACCTTGGCCTGTATACTGACTGGGGTATTTTGACAACGAGATGTACAGGAACTTTGCCTTGTCGATTGTAGTGGGGCACTGCGTGGTGCAGAAGACGGCGTGAATTTTGACTTTGGCTGTTCTTGGTCAGATGGGATGCCAATCTGGGATGCCAATGGCCCTCATCTGAAGAATAGGCCTTTCGGATTCGAGATGACCGGCATCGTAAGAGGAGCATTGGTTGAATGCCTGGACCGGCTCCAAGCTTGCCATTATCGAACAGCAACATGCAGCTCTGGAAACGCAACCTTTCAAAACTAACCTGGTTTACATGAGCTGCAGCTGATGCGTGTTTCCGCCCTTCTTGAAAGTGATAATTGTGAGGGAACTTTGCCGCTGCAGCAGAAGCTTGTACATGGAGTCCAGCGTGTAGTCTGTCATGTGTGGCGGGCATACATCATGTGTATGCATACATACTTGGCTCCAAAACAGTTCTCGGCCTGGAGCAATCTGTCTGCAAATTAATGCAAGCCCATTGAAGTCATCCTTCGAAGCATTCTTCATCCTTCACTCATCGTATGCCATCAATTGACCTGTGCTGCTCATCACTGGGACGGTCTCGATGAGTCAGCACGGACTCTGACGTCGGCCCTCTCAGCTGCGAACCTCGGCTCTTGAGCTACGTCGGTTTGAGCTACGTCGGCCTCCATCCCACCACCTCGCAACCTCGCCGACAATGCGAGTGCTCGAGCACACACACAGCAGCTTCACCGACGGCTGAAAAGCAAAAACACCATACATCAGCAGATGCCGCATCGATGACCTCCAACTTTGCGCAAGCGCAACAGCGCCTCGCCGCCCGCCAACAGGCCCGCGAAGCCGAAAACGCCGCCCGCCTCGCCGCCCGGCGCGCCGACACGTCGACGTCCCGCGCCGCACGCACGCGCGCCCAGATCGACCGCCTCCCCTTCCCCTTCCCCTTCGCCCGGCTCAGCACGGCATGGGACGCCGTCTCGTCGCGCGAGGGCACGCGGCCGGCGTTCCGCGTGGGCCAGGTGGACGCCGAGCTGCTCGACGAGGAGCTCGTTGACCTGCTGCGCGACCAGGTCGGCGAGGCGCTCAAGTACTTTGCCGGCGGGCACCTCCAGGACGACTGGTCGGCCGAGATCATGCTGGCGCTGCGGGCCGTGCTGTTCAAGCTCACCGTCTGGGACCACGACGCCACGTACGGCGCCGCGCTGCAGAACCTCCGCTACACAGACGCCCGCAGCGCGAGCCCCGTGCTCGTGCCGCCGTCGCCGCTGCAGAAGACGGCCTACGGCCTCGTCACCGTCTTGGGCAGGTACGCCTGGACGCGGTGGGAGGACTGGCTCGTCGAACGCGACGACGGCCGCGACCCGCCGAGCCCCCGCGTCCAGCGCCTGGCGCGCCTCACCGAGCGCCTGTCGACGCTCCACGCCGGCGCCGCGTGCCTGTCGTTTCTCGTCTTCCTCCTGCACGGCCGCTACCGGACGCTGCTCGACCGCCTGCTGCGCATGCGCCTCGCGCCGCCGACGAGCCAGGTCAGCCGCGAGGTCTCGTTCGAGTACCTCAACCGCCAGCTCGTGTGGCACGCCTTTACCGAGTTTCTCCTCTTCGTGCTGCCGCTCGTGGGCATCCACCGCTGGCGGCGGTGGTTCGCCCGCACGTGGCGCAAGACAAGGGGCATCATGCAGACGAGCGGCGGCGGCGGCGGCGGCGACGACGACGGCGTCAAGAGGGGCGAGCTTGCGTTCCTCCCCGAGCGCACGTGCGCCATTTGCTACCAGGACCAGAACACGCTGGCCAGCGAGAACGACATCATGGCGGCGGCGGCGTCGAGCGGCGTCGTCGGCTCGGCGCAGACGGACATTACGAATCCGTACGAGACGATGCCGTGCGGCTGCGTCTACTGCTTCGTCTGCCTCGCCACGCGGCTGGAGAGGGAGGAGGGCGAGGGCTGGACGTGTCTGCGGTGCGGCGCGCTCGTCAAGGCGTGCAAGCCGTGGAGCGGCGACGTGCTGGAGGCGCCGAAGAAGTCGCCGTCGTCCAAGGTTGTGGCCTTTTCGGATCAAGTGGACGGCGCCGTCATTGTGGATGGTGCACACGATGATGCTGCGTCGTCTGTGGGCGACGGGTCGGCGAGCTTTGATGAGGCCGAGACGCACGAATGATATCCCCTGGATTGGATCATGTACATGTAGCATAGGTGTATCATGTCTCCATGCATTGAGATGGTAATGACTGGACGGCGCCTGACCTCCGCGTGGTGTCTGACGGCCACGATCTTCTGGCTATCCGTTCCCATGAACCACTCGAGCACATGAACCACTCGAGCACATGAACCACTCGAGCACATGAACCACTCGAGCACATGAACCACTCAGGCACCTGAATCACTCGAGCACATGAACCACTCGAGCTCCGTTACCCATGACTACATGGTCCCTACGTTCGTAGGTAGGTTGGCCAAAAAAAAAAAATCGTATTGCATACTGAGTTGCGTACAGAGAAAGCTACCTTGACGAGAAAACCTTGCACCCCACTCTCGTCCAAAGGCCGGGTTCTAAGTCGTACCATGTACTCGGCCCAAAATTCAGAGTTCGTCATTCCACATCGGATATCCCCACAGTCACAGAGTCTGTGCAAAGTACAATGCATACAATCCTCGCATTGATCTCTCCCAAGCCTCCGGGTTGGAGACATACATGGTAAGCACACCAAGACAGGCGGCCGCGGACAGTGAAGGGAACAAAGCCTGGGCGCGGCGGCTCAACAGGACCGGCACGTCCTCTTGACGAGAACTCAAGGTGAAGCTTGGGCTAGCCGAGATGGCAGCATGACATGACAGGCAATACAGTGTCCATCCCTGCGCGCCACAAGCTCTCCGCCGACGGGTTCTAGACCCTCACAACACGGACGGGTGCTACCATGTACGCGAGTTCTCGAGTGTGGGATGGGCCTCACGTAATACGAGGGCCGGCTAGCTGCGTGCCACTTTCAACTCCCGCTTGCTACTCCGCTTGCTACTCCGCTTGCTACTCCGCTTGCTACTCCCGCTTGCTAGTCGCCCACTGCTATTTCGGGTCATACAGTGCTTGGTTTGCAAGTGAAGGGAAGTGGCGTGAGAAGGCAGAAATGCAGGGGAGACTGCGCCAGTGTAGAGCAACACGTTGCAACTCGATGCGAATCTGCGGAGGGTAGGCAAGTTATCTTGGTGTCTAGGTGTAGGTGTCTAGGTGTCTAGGAAGCCTGGCAAGGCACGTTGGTTGCAGCATCGTCAAAACGGAGTAGGGCTGAGGTGGCTGACGGCTGAGGCCTGAGGCTTGAGGCCTGAGGCTGACAGAGCCGAACGAGGCGCCCGCCACAATCGTTCATTCCGTCCGAGTCATCATCAGTCGACGAGCGTGGGTCCACTCGGAGACAACCGAGCGACATACGAACGTATGCCGGTTGCTATTTTTCGACTCGCCGTCTCCACCAGCGCCGTCCCTGGAATACTATTCCTCAGCTGTGCCCCCCATCGTCATGCCGTTCCCGTCGTTGGCTGTTCGGGTCGTCCAGTGTTTTGTTTTCGCTGCAATCGGTCGACTCGTCTGGTATGCTGTGGCGTCCCAGCACCTCGGCCACCATTCCAGTCAGGACAACCATCACGTTTTTTTTTCCTTCATTTTTTCAATCTTCTTCACATCACCACGCTGATTCCGGGGCCCCTTGCCCAGCACGTTATGGAGCGGACCCTGTCGCCATCTGTCGACGTTTCACTGACCACCGCACTAGACACCTGGGCTACTCCCGAGCCGGCATGGATGACCACCGTTTCCTCCCCCCCCCCCTGGACATCCTGTCAAGATAAGCCTCATTGCGACTGGTCCCAACGCGGCCTGATGTGTGGCGGTCTTCATTCGAGAAGACCCTCGCCTGGGCCAATGGCAGCCGATCCGTCTGCTGCTGCCCACTCTCGTCATCTTGCTCGTACAGACCATCTTGCCGGAAGCCCGCCGTCATCTCGTTCGGGTGGGTTCTGCCGTGCCATGGCGTTACCTCGTGTACCGGAGCCTTGTCGCAGCCTTCCGTTGCTGCGTCCTTCATAAGTGACTGCTGTCCCCGTCGCCGGTTTTCGTGTTGTTTGGCTGTCTAGATCTCCTTGCCTTTCCATTCGATCAGCGAGCCAGCCAAGAGACCACTTCTCGAATCCTCACCATATACGATATACCGAGGTGGAACGTCACTACACCCCACGCCGTCATGCAGCTTCACATCATCTGCTCGGCCATGGCCGCCATGCTCTCCTTCGGTATCGCCGTACAAGCATCACCGCTTCGCTGCTCGGACGTACGTATCTACCTAGAACCTCCCCTCAACGAAATGCCACATGCTGACCACATGCCAGTTCGACCGCGACCTCATCCTTTCCGGAAAGGCGCAGCCCGAGATTTGCTGCTCCTACTGCATCTGCAAGGGCGACGTCGTCGTCAGAGGCGGCTGAGAGGGCCATGGTCGACACACAAGCATAAAAAGAACAGTCGAGTTTGCGGCTCGACTCGACAGCTTATGCGTACCATCAACACGCCATGAGGCGCATGAGCCTCCCAAACTCGGCCGCCCATTCCCTTTTCTGGACTTCATTCTGCAGGCGTCGACGAAGCCAGGCTTCTGGCTTCGTCGACGCCTGGTTGGTCTTGTGGTGGGCGGGGCACGCATGCAATTTCTCGAAACCCCAAGCCGCTCCACACGCAACAGCTACGACACGGTTCAAACGGAGTGAGGCACAGTACAGACCTGTCGAACCCGTCGACGCCTCCTCGAACGTGCCGTGTCCTGGCCTTTCGGTCCGGCACGGAACGCGACGCCATCGCCCACGACGGCGCCGCGCAGGCCGAAACACCATTTTCCGTCGCAGGGAGGAAATGAGAAGCGGGCGGGCTGAGGCAGGCAGCCGCAGAATCACACATTCGTGCATGTCCATGCCGACTGAACTCTTCCGTAGCACAATACAACATGTAGGACAATAACACACGACGATACTGCAAAGCGTGCCTCATCTCCTTGCCGTGCCTGCGTGACCTTGTGCGGCCGTCCACCCAGCCGGTACCCTCCACCCGTGGAACTTTCCAGTCCGGCGCAGCGGCCGAGTCGCCGTGGGGCCAAGACTTTTTTTTTTTTTTTTTTTCTTCTTCTGGTCAATGCGGGGGAGCTGGCGCCGGTCGTACTTGTGCTTGTTCTGATACCACGGTCGGCTGCAACGCTGCCACCGAGTTGGGGTTGTACTCTGGTCATCGCTGACCTGAAGCTTACTGTAGTAATCATCCCACAATCGGCCGCGAGACTTCAGGCCAAGAGGAGAGAGAGAGAGAGAGAGAGAGAGAGAGAGAGAATGAGTCCCAATGAAGTAAATCGACATGATACCTTTTGTGCCTTCAAAGCTGATACCATGATCTGAGACGAAGCGGGCGTGGCCTCCTTTTGAGCTGCACCCGTCTTCCCCTGTCGATTCCCGGCTGAAGAGGGCCATGTGCCCAGCGACCCGTCCGTCAACAAACGTGGGGGCCAGTATCGTTCCTTGCCCCGTGCCTTCTCTGGCAGAACGGACGATACAGATCTCCCGTGTACTTGTATGTGCTCAAAGTCGCCAATGCAGGGGTGCCCTTGGCCCCACGCACTCTATTTTCGGGGCCTGTACACGGCGGCCCCTCGGGATCTGAGTGGCCTGACGACGGAGCGATACCACGACCGTACATTCCCAAGGGAGGGAGAGGAGAGTAAGTTTTCTTTTCTTTTTGCTCATTTCTCGTCATCGCGTCTTGTCGTTGCGTCTAGTTCCGCCGCTCACCTTGCACGAGGGGCTTCGAGGTTCTGGGCTCCACGCCAGTCTGTCACCAAAAGATGCCACGCTTCTGAACCACCCCCCAAAAGTCTCGCCAGGACCACCAGCAACTGAACGTGTCCGCGTACCTGCTTTCTGCAGACTTGATACTGCAGATCTCAGTCCCTCACAGAAGTCGGCCAGTCGTGGCCATGCATTCGGGCCTATAGGGACGCACCGGAGTGCGCGTAGGACCCGAGGTTCACCTCTCGGAATCTTCGGTTTCGGTTTCAATGTAACGCAACGCCAGACTCCGCGCGTCCCAGTCACCGGAAGCCATGGAAAGCTCGACAGCAACGCGCAGCAGAAAAAGACTGGCAGAAGGAGAAAGAAGCAAAAAAAGGCCCCGAGAGAGAGAGAGGAAAGTGGGGGATTCCGCCCCGGGTCGCGGTAGAATAATATCTACGGCCTTGGCTCTCGTTTTCGTTACCGCTGTCGCTCTCCCCCTTTCCCCCCCCTCTTCTCGTCAACACGTCCCCCCCTAAAATCGGCCTTGATCGCGCGCCCTAAGAAAGATATATACGTATAGGCCAAATCCATCATCGTTCCCGCTCACTCCGCTCTTGTCTGGTAATACTTGACGCTTGTTAATGACATGTAAATCGACCTCCGTCCACCATCTCTCCCCCGAACATCCGTCAAAACCATGGCGTGGTACAGGCGCAGCAGCACCAGCGCGCACAGCATCGACGTTGAAGCGCGAAATGGAAAGAAACGCAACGACGAAGAAGGTTCCCACGATAATCTGAAACGAGTGCTGGGCGGCATTGTCGCCCTTCAGGTTGTGGCCGGCCTTGCCGCCCTCATCATCTTCATTCTTCGTCCCTAGCTGAGGCGTATTGGAGACGTTTCCAGACCGTGAGTACTTCTTTCAACTCGTGTATCGGGAGAAACCTAGCTCTTCATGTCATATGGGATCGACCGAAGCTAACGTCCGAGTTGACCTGAAGACTATGGCATCGATTCACGCCATGGTCAGTGTACCTAGTTGCTATTCATTCACAGGCTACGCATCGACGCCGGCCGAACATGGGTGCCATTCCGTTGAATAGTCCTCGCTGGCTAGTATTCGCTCGTCGACGAGAATGGCTTCCATGACAGGCAGTCGATGCTCCACGGGCTGCCACGTCGTACGATTTACGTTCAACATTTCAGAGGCTTAATATTCAATGACGGACTGGAACGAGGATTTTCTATCGAAGAGCGGAAGACGAGACCCAGATCAGTACGACGAGGACCAAAGAGGGTGTTGCTGTCCGCCGGTCCTGTCGCGACACATCTCAAACGGCCTCAAGATGTCTTCTTCGCATCCCGCCCCATCGGTACCGCCGAAAGGGGCATGCTCCGCCAACTAACCAGGTGGTCGAATCCCCCGGGGCGCCTTCCGTGATCTTGCTCCTCCGCGTCAGACACGGGTTGAGTTCCAAGCAGCCATTCAATGCACAACGCCACTTATCCGTCTTTGGAACTTGGGCAAGGAGTGATTTCCTTCTTGGAGGTAGTTTGAGGCTAGTATATTCGTAGCAGGCTGTCGATCTTCCTCCGTAGGAGGTCCTCAGGCTTGTGGGTTAGAGCCAGGTGGTTTTCGTTTCCAGGACTGGATTACGGCGTTTACGACAAGGAAGAAGGGACGGGACTGATGTCATGATACAGGTCTACTTGTGGCTTTGGAAGAGATTCTCTGGGTTTCCTATTAAGGGGAGATGGACGAATAAACGCAGACGGTTAGAATATACTGTAGCTTATCGGGTTTAACCTCCATCAGAAGTAGGCTTACATCCTGGCTCACACACCAAGAACATATTGATGTTACCTTCACACATTGGTCTATGTTGCCTTCTTCCCTGACCACGGTGTTGCAGTCATGCCTAATATCGTGACTGTGCTCCTTAGTTTATCGAGAGAATGACGATTCTTGACCCCCGAAACAAAATGACAAGCACCGCATTACAAAATGCACAATAGGTGAAGCAGCATAATGCAGGAACAAGTGACAATCCACACTATGATCCCCTTTTTATACTGAGCAGCCGTTCGACCCTGTCCCGCAAAGTTTCCCGTACCAAAAGACCAAACGCCAAGCGAGAAAGAAAGTTGTGAGACGCGCCGTCGCCATGCTTCCCAATGAACCCGAAACGGAATGACACCTCAGGCGCCATCATGTACACAAAGGGAAAACTGGACAACGTTGTGTTAGTTGCATGAACGGAGACGCATCTTCCATTCAAACGTATGGGGAGCCAACGGCGTCAGAAGCAATACTCGGACTCGGCGAGTTGGCCCTCCGTTGATCGAACCGGTCGTAAGAATGATCTCGACGACGGAATGGTTCGTGGTCATCTGTATACCAGTGACGTTGTTGTGATGACGGACGCGAGAGGTGCCCGGTACCTGGTGTCTGGAGGTGCCGGGAGGAGGCACGTGGCGTTCTTTCGGCCCATGTCTCCCGTCTAGCCGGCCACCTCATGCCCTCGCCCTCCAGATCATCCGCCGTGGCAGGAGACCCCGGCGTACTGCATCGGCTCAGTGGGATGTGTTCTTGTCTATCGGCCACCCAATAATCCCAAGGGCCTTGTTGGTGTTGATAGTCGTGAGTGAGATGGTGGGGAGCGTGGTGATGGTGCTGGTGGTAGGGCGTCAGATAGTCGTATTCGTCAGGCAACGACGCAGACTGAGCGAGCAAAGACGACTGCTGATTACTGAGTTCGTCCCATTTTTCCTCCTCCTTGAAATGGTCCAGATCGGCCTCCATGTCTTTTAAATGCAAGGTGTCTGGACCCGCCCACTCGTCGATCAGCGCAGCGATACGCTTGAAACCGGTCGTGTGGCCTCCACAACGCCTGGCCTTGAAACCACAACAGACGAAGAGGTAGCTGTGAATGAGCTCGTGTAAAAAAGTAGAGATGAGGAGTCGGCGGTTGTATTTGCGGTTTTTGAGAATTGGGTGAGAGAGAACGATTAAGGTTTCAAAGCCGCCAAGAAGACGGGAGCGGCGGAGTGCAGTGGTGCCTATGATGTGATCTTGATATTGGGAACTCGATGAGTGAGACCAGTCCCAATTCACACGACGGGCAAGTCGGTTGTGGAAGAAAATCTCATTGGCGGCCGAGAATATGCTTTCCAAGGCGGCGTTGTCGATAGAGAACTCGGCATCACGAGACCGTGGCCGGATGAGGCTCCTGAGAATCCGTTCGTGGCGTGAATCCTTGGCCTTGCGGTGAGAGAGCGCAAGACGCTCCTGCACCAGCCAAGCGGCCTCATCGTCCTCAAGCAGGTTGGCATCATCAAAGGTTGAAGTCGTGCAGACGGTTGTGTCAGATGAGATGGAGAGCCCTGACGCCGTGCGCTCCATGGAACAGGCGGTCTGGCCACCTCGTGCAGGCTCCGGCGTTGGTGATCGTGCCTCACGGATGACCAAGAATGAGAGGTTCTGCATGGGGATGAGTTCTCCATGTTGCCGTACACTGCCTGTGATGGGGTCGAAATCGTTCGTCTTTGCACGTTTGGGGTGAGGGAAATGGTCGTAGATGTTGTCGGAGCCGTCAGAATGGCTGACCCGACGTTTGCCACCAGTCAGGTAGGTGCCGTGGACAGGGCCATCACCCAGAGACGGCAGCATGGGGCTGGGCTCCGCGCCGACGACCCAAAACGCCATTGAACATGCTGGGGAAAAGGAGTGATCATGGAAGAAAGTCGAGCGT